>NC_051238.1:24351844-24384344 GCF_015220715.1 Pygocentrus nattereri | reverse complement strand
TACTATGAGGCCGTTTTATCCATAAAACATAAAAATGTTGGCGCGGCAGATCAATATTTAATGGCTAGGATCAGGATTGAGGGCAAAAAAAAAAAAAAAAAATCTAACAGGTGAGATGAAATGCTAAAGAGCAGGTCAGATGGAGGGTGAGAGAGAGAGAGAGAGAGAGAGAGAGAGAGAGAGAGAGATACAGAGTGTAACAGGGAGCCACAGGGTAATACTGTAAAGTCTCACCCCGTGCCTTTTTTCTCTTTATCCATTTTGTAAGGCCAAACGCAGAGCGTACTGGGGACAGCCTAATGCAGTCAGAAGACAGAGCACTGTACTGATGTGCCATGCCCTCACCACATAAAGCATGTATGGCTGTATGGCAGAGGGAACCGGGGGGAATGGAGAGGAAAAGCCAGGCAGGAAAAGGCTTGGGCGTAGATAATGATGCTCTGCTGCTGAATATTTCAGCATAAGGGCTTGTTAAGTGTGCTTTCATGGTGGAATGCTGTTGTATAGCTGGGGCAGTCTGTGACCGTGTCACCAAGCCCCAGCCTTCGCCCCAGAGAAAGTCTGATGTGTGGGAGGAGCGCTGACCCTCTCGCTGAAGTATGTGTTAATTAACTTACGATTTACGTGGACGCTGGTGTTCTGTAAAACAGAGGCATCTCGTTTTTCCCTGTGCATAAATAATACATTAAACAACACAGGGAGCATTTGGATGTTTAATTAAAGAGCCGATGAGGGATAGTACCAGTGGGATGTAATAGTAAGGTAGGGAGCAGTGGGGGGAGAGTGCCCCCCATTCGCTCCATCAGCAGATACAAGCCCAGGGGCGCTCAGTCGAAGAACTCAATAGCAAACATCGATGTTTCTCTAACAGGAACAGGTCTCACAGATATCTGACACCTCTCATGGCACGAAGCCAGCCGCTTCCTCCTTAAATGTGTTTTTCACCGGTCGGAAGAAAGCGCTTGTCGTGTTCACACCTTTGCCTGACCTTTAAATAAAAAAAAAAAGAAAGAAAAAAGCCCAGACATGGGTTGCATTAGTGCGTCCCGACGGCCTCATCAGGGTCACAGAATTGCAAAAGAGGCTGCGGAGAGGTTGAGAATGATCAAAGCTTTAGACAGAGAGAGAGAGGGGGAGGAGCACAGAGATAGAGCAAGAAAGAGTGACTGAACAAGAGAGTGAGACAGAGCAACAGAGCAAGGATTTAGATATAAACAGTGAGAGAAACAGAAAGAGAGAGCAATGGGGGGAGAATAAGAAAATAAGAGATAAAACAGAAAAGAATACAAGAAAGAAGGAGTGGGATAGAGACATAGGTAGAGAAAGAGAGAAAGAAAGAGTAGCTGAACAGTAGAGTTAGACCGAGCAATAGACAGAGAGAGAGAGGAAGAGAGAGAGAGAAAGACAGAGAAAGAATGAGTACAGTGGGGAGAGCAAGAGAATGAGAGGAAGGAGACAGGGAGGGAGAGAGACAGAGAGAGAGAGAGCAAGAAAGTGTGACTGAACAAGTAATTAGACTGAGAGAGAGAGAGAGAGAGAGAGAGCGCAAGAAAGCATGACTGAACAAAAGAATTAAACAGAGAGAGAGAGAAAGAAGGAAATAAAGAAAAAAAGAAAGAAAGAAAGAAAGAGAGAGACAGAGAGAGAGAGAGAGCAAGAAAGCATGACTGAACAAAAGAATTAGAGAGAGAGAGAGAAAGAAAGAAAGAAAGAAAAAAGAAAGAAAGAAAGAGAGAGAGAGCGAGAGAGAGAGTGAGAGAGCGAGCGAGAGAGAGAGAGAGAGAGTCTGACAGACAAAGGCAGGGAAGGTGAGATTTGAACAGTAAGACAGAGCAAAAGAAACAATGAAAGACATACCAATGGGGTGAGAATAAAAGAAAACAAGAGACAGAACATCAGAAAGAGTGCAAGAGTGAGAGAAACCACAAGCAGGTGCTGGATGAGCAAGGCGGAGTAAGAGCGAGAGAGAAAAAACAGACTAAAATAATAAAGAGAGAAAGGAAGAAATAGAATACAGAGAGAGTGAGTGAGAGGATAGAGAAAGATAGGAATACAGAGAGAGTGAGTGAGAGGATAGAGAAAGATAGGAATACAGAGTGTGAGTGAGAGGATAGAGAAAGATAGGAATACAGAGTGTGAGTGAGAGGATAGAGAAAGATAGGAATACAGAGAGAGTGAGAATGTGAGAGAGACTGATAGAACAGGAATGAGAGACAGTGAGAGTAAGAGAGAGAGCAAGTGAGACAGAGAGAGAGAGAGAGAGAGAGAGAGAGAGAGAGAGAGAGAGAGAGAGAGAGAGAGAGAGCAAGTGAGAGAGAGAGAGAGCGAGAGAGAGAGAGAGAGAGAGAGAGAGAGAGAGAGTGCTGGAGTGTGGAGAGGTGAGGTTATGTTAATCCTCTTGCTGTATGAAGGAGGGATGGTGAATGAGTGGAGCCGGGTCGGGCGGCTGTGGGGAGCTGCACAGGAGGCGCTGCTTGCTGTAATCCCCAGCTTTACATGCTGTAATTCTGCTGGGGGCTGCACGGGGAACACACCGAGCACAGCACCTGGAACACACACATGCCCACGTCTGGAGCACCACAGCCACCTGCCCACCGCATGTCTATCAGCAATGCATTTCTTTTATCATACACTCATATGTACCACACTCACAAGCAGTAAACCTTCTCCCAAAGTCAAGCCAAAACAACATAGCATATCAACGCTGAAGTGCAATTCCACAGACTTTTACAAATTTCAAATTTTTCAATGCCAAGCATCAAGCATTTCACATTCAACCGCTCTGAATGACTTTGCTACATTTCAACCATATAATTATTCAAACAGTCATCTTTAGATCTGTGCTGACACACTGAAAATCCACTAGATTCAGCACCAACAATCTTCTTCTTCTTCCGGCTGCTCCCTTTAGGAGTCGCTACAGCGGATCATCTGCCTCCATCTTGCCCTATCCACTGCCTCCTCTACTTTCACACCAACCATCTCCATGTCCACCTTCACTACATCCATAAACCTTCTCTGAGGTCTACCTCTTCTCCTTCTACCCGGCAGCTCCATCTCCAACATTCTTTGCCCAATATATCCACTATTCCTCCTCAACACATGTCCAAACCATCTCAACCTGGCCTCTCTGGCTTTATCTCCAAACTGCTCCACCTTCACTGTCCCTCTGATCTGCTCATTTCTAATCTTGTCCAGCCTCGTCACTCCCAACGAAAATCTCAGCATCTTCATCTCCGTCACCTCCAGCTCAGCCTCCTGTCTTTTAGACAGAGCCACAGTCTCCAAACCAAACATCATAGCAGGACACACTACTGTCTTGTAAACCTTCCCTTTCACTCTTGCTGCTATCCTTCTGTCACACATCAGCCCTGACACCCGTCTCCACCCACTCCATCCTGCCTGCACCCTCTTCCTCACCTCTTTTCTACACTGTCCATTGCTCTGGATGGTTGACCCAAGATATTTGAAGATACAGACTTTAAATTATGCTTGTTTATTTTCTGTTTTTAGTTATAGATATAAATATATATTCAAGATTAACAGTTAGATGAAGGAAAAGTGGAAAGTGCAATGGTAATCTGTAAAGTCCATATGCCTGCCTGGCTGCGTCCACTCGAGGAGTCAGAATTCAGCGTAACAAAATGGCTGGAGTATATGGAAAACTCCTCATTGTTTTTTGATGTTTTTGCTCGTGTGCTTTATCCATTCTAAAACTTTAGAATATCAGGATGCATATCGTTTACTGTGAAAATGTATCGTCATGTTATATTTTGGCTGTATCGCCCACCCTTTGAATTGGACGTCCTATTCGAGTTGGAACTAAGCTACTTATGAATTGATTAGTGTCAACCTACTCTACTTACATGCATCAGTGAAAGTGGCCTTTTCGCAATTGGAGATTCATGAAGCATTCGGGAACATGGAAAACATCATGTGCAAGCCACCATGAAGAGCCTGGAATGGACTCAGCTCTTTCATCTTTTGTCTCTGAACGAATTGCCATTTAATTATAAGCATGTATGTATGTCTCACATCGTTTCTGAAAAAATAAATCAAAACTGCGAAGGTCTAGTCCAGCCAGCCGCTGAAATCAGTACTGACACAGTCAGCATGTTTGTGTTTGCGACTCTCAGCGATAAACGTCTTCGGCTTTGCTCCAGGTCAAGCATCCCCTGAAGCGCTTGAGTTCTCAAAGTGGAGATTTGTGCCAGTGTCTGGCTTAGCCAGAAGCAGGAAAAGTGCACAGGCACTGTGAAACATCTCAGCCCTGTGCCCAGAGGAGCCCATCGCTTTATTTGGAAGCAGACTTGCTCTTCTATTATTCATTTATGATGTTGTTCTATGAAGGAGTGTGAGAGCAAGGGAGAATAGCAAGGTTAAACAGCAACCCGTGTCTGGAGAGAGACCACACATGCACACGCACACATACTCCTTTATTGATGTGTTCCTAATGAATGCTCCTCGGTTCCACGCTGCACTTTGGATTGTTTCCTCCAATTTACGCTGAGTGCAGAGCAGAGTGTTTGTGGCCAGCTGTCTGCCCTGGCATTTCAAGTGAACCTGAGATATTTCGCCTTCTTCTTCCATGTATCTCTTTTTGCAGCAACGCTTTTATAGAACTGTTTCTTGATTTTCCTGAAGCAATTGACATTTTGGCCCCGATTTTTAAAAAGTCTGGTGAATGTTGTCATTTGGCTATGCATTTGCTCTACATGTACATAGCTATTTAAGCTTAATTATACTATTATATAAGCATAATTATATATTTTTTGTAATTAACTGCAATTACATTGGATTTACATTCTGAATTGACACCTTCGTCTTCACTTTCTCCTTTTTTTTCAATGACAGTGCTAGCTTTTCAGCAATTAAAATCATTTTAAAAATAACTCTTCTTTATATGAACACAGATGTGGTAACAATTGAACGTTCCACACTTTTGAAAGAATCTGCACTTTTGATAAAATCGATCTATCCATTTTTTTCCTGTGTGGACATTTTTTCCACTTTTCCCAATGTTATACAAACTCTAAAATTACTATAGAATTCAAAAGTTTGGAATTGCTGCTAAAACTACTTAGTATAGTAAAACTACAATCTAAAACTATATTGTTAGTGCTGAAATACGGAATACATGTGTGTGAATGAGAGGGAGGCAGGTGGAAAGGTGAAGATGCAAGGAGTAGAGGTCGTAAAGGTGGATGACTTCAAATATCTTGGGTCAACCATCCAGAGCAATGGACAGTGTAGAAAAGAGGTGAGGAAGAGGGTGCAGGCAGGATGGAGTGGGTGGAGACGGGTGTCAGGGCTGATGTGTGACAGAAGGATAGCAGCAAGAGTGAAAGGGAAGGTTTACAAGACAGCAGTGTGTCCTGCTATGATGTCTGGTTTGGAGACTGTGGCTCTGTCTAAAAGACAGGAGGCTGAGCTGGAGGTGGCGGAGATGAAGATGCTGAGATTTCCGTTGGGAGTGACAAGGATGGACAAGATTAGAAATGAGCAGATCAGAGGGACAGTGAAGGTGGAGCAGTTTGGAGATAAAGCCAGAGAGGCCAGGTTGAGATGGTTTGGACATGTGTTGAGGAGGAATAGTGGAGATATTGGGCAAAGAATGTTGGAGATGGAGCTGCCGGGTAGAAGGAGAAGAGGTAGACCTCAGAGAAGGTTTATGGACGTAGTGAAGGTGGACATGGAGATGGTTGGTGTGAAAGTAGAGGAGGCAGTGGATAGGGCAAGATGGAGGCAGATGATCCACTGTGGCGACCCCTAAAGGGAGCAGCCGAAAGAAGAAGAAGAAGAAGAAGAAGAAGAAGAAGAAGAAGAAGAAGAATTTAAAGTCTGTATGTTCGGGAGACCTTGAAGGGGAGTCGGATTTTAAAGAACACCTGTTGTCTAAAATGCCAGCACCGTTTCCACAGTTCACAGTAAGTCATACAGAGTCCTAAATCTCACCCACAAGCCTGTGTGACATTAATGAAGAGCTGGATGCAGTTTGAGTTGCCTGCGTTGGGGATGTGTTTACAGAAAAACATTTGGGTGACTATTGACTTCCATCAATGAAGTGTTTCTATCAATGTTAGCTTCATAGCTCCAGAGCTAAAAATGGACTGTCCACATCTGATGTCAGTAGAACAGTGTGTAATATTGATTTGTCACCAAACAATTGCTTTAAAAAGGCTATGAAAAAGGTTCTGCATACTGGTTGTAGGCCCTAGGATTGTAATTATGAAGAGCTTGTAAACAACCCCAGCCTTTTATTTGTGGTTGTTTAGTGATTTAGAAGTACAGACAATAAGCGTATTGAGTGTATCGTGACATAAGTTATCAAAGTAGTAATAGCATACTGCCACATCGCTCACCTCTAAACTGAATTAAAACAAGAGTAGTGTGTCCATGTTAGTCTTTATGTAATGAACTGGGACCCTTCACTGAAGCCATTACTGAGAAAAGGACAAAAACAACAACAAAAGAATGTCAATCAAACAAATGGACTGACCACCTCAGAGTCCAGGCCTCAACATCACTGAATTTCTTTGGGATTACTTGGGTCGCAAAAAACTTCTAAGCCTAAACTTTGGAAGTGAGGACAAATATCACCTTGAAAAGCTGAAATAAACCCCCATGGAAAAGCATGGAAGCTAGAATAATTGTAGAGTGGACACACTAAATGCTGAAAAATCTATATTCACATGTTTTGATCAGATCTGATCTCTCTAACATGATGGTTCACACTCGTTTAGGGAAGTGAGTAAAATCTCTCATTATTGTGAATGAACCGGTGTCCTGAAATGGCCCTTATGCGTACATCATAATCAGTAATGTCACATGAATGAACAGCAAACAAACAAGCAGATTGAATCTTCACCGCCAAGATAATCAACTCAGAACAGCTCTCAGCAATTCATTATTAGTGTGAAACGAAGGCAAAAATGGTGAGATGTGTTGCTTTTCCACCATTTACAGGCTTTAATTCCGTTCAGCGCTGCTGCCATGGAAACGCTGAGTGATGGTGCACGCGGAAAACAGCATCTGAGCGTTCATATTAAGGTCGCATGGCCACAAATCAGATACGTGTCCAATCTAGGACCAGGCCGATGTAATGTGAACATAGCCTAACATTACATGTAGATATTTTCAGCGAAATGCACGTCTCCCTCTTTTTCCCAATGCTGAGAAATAAATGATTTGAACTTAGTCTCCCCTTTGACTGGGTCACGTGAGTTTACTGTAGAGTAAACTCTACAGTATAATAAATTGCCAATTTATTCAGGAGCAAAAATGAGAAAACGGATTCCTTTCCAAGAAGCCGAAGTTGGTCTAGACATGATGTTTTCACAAATGGGCTTAAACGGTTAGGACATTCATCCAGTATCTCTAATTCAAAACACGCATCTTCCACTGATGAATGTAGAATGAGTCAGCTGGCACTGACCAATTTATAAGCAGCTTAGTTCCAACCTGAGCAAGACCTTGAATCCAAATGACTGGAGTTCTTTGCCTGATGTGATTTTGAGAAAAGGACAAGAAATGGCCATCTAATGCAAGATGAATATTTATCACCTCCCACTGTACGTCTGGGTATGTCTGTGTTTCATAACTGCACTGACATCTGTGTCTGTAATCACTTAATGTATGTGTGAAAAGGTGTCAATACACATATTACTTCATTACGTTTTAATTAAATGACTTTCTAAAAGTCCAATATGGTCTGTGTATTCTAACATTTTCATTCTCATCTCTGAACTCAGAGCTCACGTTATCCACTTAGTAATAATGAGAAATAACACGGATTTAAAAATAATGCTATCCAATTTTAGTTGCTGGCCCTGACATTGACAGTTTATCTTTTAATCAGTCAACTAATAAACTGAAGACATACAAGACATGCCACACATGCCTGTCTGTTGATGCTGCCTGAGATGTGATGTTCTAAATGTTCCAAAATTGCTGTTACATTTATCCAAGAGTGTTTTTCTTTTGGGCGGCACGGTGGCGTGGTGGGTAGCGCTGTCGCCTCACAGCGAGGAGGGTCTGGGTTCGATTCCCCGGCCGGGTGACCGGGGTCCTCTCTGTGTGGAGTCTGCATGTTCTCCCCGTGTCTGTGTGGGTTTCCTCCGGGTTCTCCGGTTTCCTCCCACAATCCAAAGACATGCAGTCAGGCCAATTGGACATGCTAAATTGCCCCTTGGTGTGAGTGACTGTCTGTCTGCCCCGCGATGGACTGGCGACCTGTCCAGGGTGTATCCTGCCTTCCGCCCAAAGACTGCTGGGATAGGCTCCAGCATCCCCCGCGACCCTGACAGAGAAGCGGCTTAGATAATGGATGGATGGATGTTTTTCTTTTTTAGAATAGGTATTTTTATTGATGTACATTGGCATCAGCTGCTGACAGTAAACACGGATAAAGGAGACTGTAGACAGTTTGTCTCAGATGAGGAATAGGTAACAGGTAAGACATATAAGCTTTATATGAGTCATAAGTCATATAAAGCTGATTTACACAATGACAGACTTACATACTGAGACTGTGAAAAGGTAAAGATAATGGATTCAACCAGAGCTACTATGACAATGAGTTTCAAGGTCATTTACTGCACACGCCACGAAAAAAAAAAAGATTTGACCAGAGATACTCAGAAACATTTGTATCTGCCACTTGCATTCTTCCCATGCTGATTGAAAAAAGTGAGAATAGTGGAAAGCAACATTGCCCCAAATGACGACAAACATGAGGCTGGAGACGGTATTTGTCAGTAGAGGAATAATAATAGGAAAGTCTGATCTTGTGTAAAGGTGAGACACTCAATGGCTGACCTACCTAATGAGAATTTGAAAAATTGATGCAGTGAATGCTACAGTGTGTTGACTTAGATTTGGGTTGGATCTTCCTTCAATCTCCTGTCTCGGACAAGTCATGACTGTTGATACGGACCATTTTCTGGACATTTTAGTTCAGCATGCTAAGTGTGCCAGGGCCTACTGTTTGGGCCTCTCTGAAACAGTCTATCCCTCTGCTGACCAATACTCAAGCCTGAGGTTTGGCATTGTTTAGCATGTTATGTAATGTTATCCCCTGCCACTCTTTACATTCTTTCAAGAGTATGAAACGAATGAAAAAAAGCACGAAAACATTCATTCTGCTATGAATGTGTACATATGCTTGCTCAGAGCCTATCACGGCACATTCTTTTGTGCAGTGACAGAAAACACAGAAACACAGAAAGTTCCAGCACTTTACTCCTCCCACATCTCCGCTACTCTGGGGCAGATTTTAGTAAATTAATATGTTGTGTTTAATATAATGTATTAGGTAGGATAGGGTTATTAGGCACGCGTCAAGATCAAAACGTCTTTAAGATTAAAAATCTTATCTAAAAACATGTATCTATTCAGGTGTGTCCACCAATGGGTCCTGTACACTCTGGAGTTTGTGAGTTAATTATCAACACAGGGGCCCCACTGTCCACTGAGGAACTGATAATGATTAACTTGGTGATGATCCAGGCACAAGATCCACCCAGTAGACATTTTTATTCAGTCAGAGACCACCCTTCGTTTATTTAATTTCCAATCAAAGCAGGTAAAACAGGCAAAACAGTGCAAATGAAATGTAATAAGAGCTAAATATAACATAAGCAACTATGCCTGAGGACCCCTTTCACTCTTTTCAAGAAACTTGCTTTCAGTTTTTCCACACATCCAAAGTTCAGTCTTAGACGCTGGTTGCATTTTCATCTTTTCACAATCTAAGTGATCACAAACACATTCAGTGATGTTGAGGTCTGGACTCTGGGGTGGTCAGTCCAATGATCTGAGAACACCAGCAGCTTCTTTGATTTTCATATTTTTGTCTTTTCCTTTTCACAGTAAAAGCTTCTGAACAGCTACGTATCCTTTCAGACTCACATCAGCTAAACGTTCAAAGCTTTTTGGTAACATTTGACTTGAACCTTCCTACATAATATTAACGTAAATAAGCCATGTCACGGCAGACGTCATATGCTGGCAATGCCAATGTCAATGTCAATTTTACTTCTAGAACACAATTAAAAACAACGAAGCTGACCAAAGTGCTTTACAAGTTTAAAATGAAGCAATACATCCAAAAGTCAATAAAATAACAAGAATAAAACATCATATAAAGCAACAAATACAATAAATAGAATACACTAAAATGAGATCAGAGACAGAAACAAAGAACCTGAAAGCTGTTTGTTTATTACTGTAACAGTGTTGTAACTATTACCATTAACTGTCATGACATATGTCATAATGTCAGATATAATTTAGTGTGTGTAAAATAAGCTGTCATGATATTTAGCATTAGGGCATCTGAAATGGCAGTAAAGGTAACGGTAACATCACAAGGTTAAATTTAGCCTTTTTCGCCTTCGCTTAGACAACATTATCGTTTAGGCATAGCTTAAAAATCACAGATGCTTCTCTACTCCCTCACTACAGTGACTTGCTTTTTAAAAACAGACTCCGTCATGAGCTTGCGAGAGAATATGCCACCTGCGATGACGTTTATTGCATGGCTATGTCATGGCTTTTGAAAACCTTCTGCATTTCATTTACTGTCCTTTGACTTCCCTCTTTAAAATTTTTAATCCATTTTTGCAAATGGATTATCCGTTTTCCTCACACACCTCTCCTAAAAATGTTTCATGCCATCTTAATAGCCATTTTGAATGGAAATGAAATAAAAGAAGGGTGAAAATGTGACTTTTGCACTGCACTGTATTTCGTTAAATTACAATACCATTCCATTACAACACCCTTCCCTTCCATAAAGTCACCACTGTGGAGCTTTTCTCACGATGGGTTCCTCCTTCATGTCCTCTCAGAGCCATCAACGTTTGGTTTTACTTATCAGCTTGAATGTCCTGTAAGCAGGCTAATTTATAGACTCCTTTAAGCAGGGTCCGAGCTGAGATTGAAGCAAAGAGTGTGACAACACGTTTCGTGGGCCTTGGAGAAAAGTCACAGACCACTTTAAAGGTTCGACCAGCAAAAATGGTAACGACGAGTGAAGGCGGCGAGCGAAACAAGGAAAATACGACGGCCATAAATTTGGCGTTCCTTTTCCGTCATCTCCTTCATATCTATTCAATCACGTCCACCCTTTAACAATATTATAATAACGTGTGGGTCTAAAGTCCGGAGGAAAACGTCTTCCTGACCCAGGGAAAATTGCAGAGTGGCTGCAGCCATGAACGAGAAGCCCAGGACATTTAACACGTCGCCAATCTACTGGGAGTAGTCCGAGCGAGACGTGCAAAAAGAGTGGAGCTCTGAAGCAGGACAAATCAATGAGTCTCTCTCTCTCTCTCTCTCTCTCTCTCTCCTTCTCCCCCCCCCCCTCCCCTTCTCTCCTCGCTCTATCCCTGCAGGCAGAGACAGCTCTTCTAAAAGAACATCTGAATCTACCTAATGGAATGGAAAATTGGGGGGAAATAGGAAGCCGTACCCAAGGGGATATCCTTTCCACTGTACAGTTTTCACATATTTAATACACGCGTTCCTACAATCTTCACTCAGTCAGCGCACGATCCATTAGCATTCGGCCTTTATTCAAAGTAGAGTCCTCCTGTTAAAAATGACGGTTTAAAAAAATCCCACTGAACAACGCTTCAAAAACCGCAACGAGAAAGCTGCTCAAACTTACACTGGAGCGAGAGGATTTTAGAGGAATACTCCAGAGGTTTGGCACCTAGGGCAAGATTTAGTGAGGAGCGTACAAAAAAACATGCCGCACATGCTAAAATTCCGCGAGCACAGAAGCCGCAGACGCCTCCACGGATACTCGATGACCACCAAACGGCGTCACACGCAAACTGGCTAATATAAATTTGCGCTAAAACAGAACTGAGATCACTGCTGATAAATTATATAATCACAATAACAATCAAATTTTCTGATATATTTGTATTTGTTGTTCTGTTTAAAAAGGAAAGTTCAGCCGTGGCAGATCATGTTCTTCGCATATCAAAAGAAATGCAACATCATTGAGAAGATTAAAGGCATTTACATGACGTCATCCAAAAACCATTAAATCTAAATTTTGTCTTGCTATCTCACACACAAAACAAAATCATGGGGAGAAAATATTGTGGCTACATGCCAAGTTTCAGCTCAATCGAATGCACGGATGCTGAGAAACAGTTCATTGGAAATTGCACCACCCCCTAATGACATATGCCCAACAAAATTGATAGGGTACCAGAGAATCTGGTCCTGAATGGGCAAGTCAAGTTTCAATCCTAGAAGGTAGAAGCATTCCCCACATATAGAGCTTTAAATGAATCATGAACCATGTCAGAAGGGTTAATTAGCATGTGGCAGCCATCCTGTTTACAAAAGTCAACATATTGTTAATAGTTTTTGAGGTTCAGACTCTGCTGAACATTTTGACATCAGACACATGAGGATTGCCTGAAAACCCTTGAACTAGTTCAGAAAAATAGGTTTTGCATATTATGCAAATTAGCAAAAAATTCAAGTGGGCAGAGCTAAAAGGTGCAAATGGCAAAGTTGTTTGGCTTGATCCAAGGAATCAGACAAAAAAAGAATTTTGACTCTGCATATCTTGGTGTAGGAGTTATGAAGCAAAACGTGTTTTGCTGCTCTATAGCACCCCCACCCCCCCACCCCCCCCCCACCCCCCCCCCACCCCCCCACCCCTTGGCCAATCGGGGTCATTTTTTTCCCTGGCGGGATGCACACGAACTACACCTACTCACCAGGTTTTTTGTCTCTAGGACTTACAGTTTCTTCTCCATAGCACATTTTTAGGAGGAGAAGAAGAAGAAGAAGAAGAAGAAGAAGAAGAAGAAGAAGCATTGCATGCTTGAACTTTAATAATGATAATCACTTTCCATACCGGTGCAGCTCAGAGTGAATTACTGACAGCTGATAAATTAAGCCTGAGTTTGATTTTATACTATTGTTATAGTTACTACACTGCCTGTTAACAGCAATATAAAGGGATAAAAATAAATAAAGCTAAGTATTTAAAATAAAAAGAAGCAATGACCTAGATCAAATTATAAAGATAAGCATAAAAACAGAATTTTAATTAAAAATGAAATTAAAGAGATACGTATGTATTGAGCTCAACTGTCTAATAATTAAGTTACGCAGTATAGAAACATAATAAAAGAAATATGTCTCCCCACATTTTCTGCATTTTATGGCAGGCACTGGCAGAAGGCCATTATCTGCACATCTACGCATACAAGCAGGTTCTAGTCCATGTAGAGCTTTAAAAACGAGAACTCCAAAATGCACCCTAAAGGACAAAGGCAGCCGTTTCAGGTCTCTCAAAGCAGGGCTGATACGAGCTCCTTTTTATTTTTCTTAGGATCCGAGTGGCTGTACAGAACGGACTGTTTCCTTTAGCAAAGTGATGTATATAAAGCGCTTAAATTGAACTTCTTACTATTTTCTTAGAAAGCTCAGTAAGAAAAGAATGGTACTAATCAACTCTGCGCATAACAAGCGTATAAACAAGTCTCTGCATCGCTCCAAGAAAAAAGAAAAGAGGACAAAGCTTGACTGATAAAAAAGCTACTTCAGTGACTGTGTTTACATGCAGGAAAAAACAGCTCAGAATCTAAGACTACAGCCAGGATTAGCACCTCAGGTCTGCAAAGGAGCCTTGCTTCTTACAAAGCGGCTTTATTTTCATACGTATAGCCTAAAAATCACATAGTGCCTCACTGAAATGATCATTCTCGCTTGATTTTAAAAAACGCCGTCAATGAGGAAACTTCACAGGTTAAAGGAAAAAAAGGCGAATATTCAGTGGCATTTTTTGCATTTTCTAAAAGTGATTTTAAAAACATTTTAGGGCACTGGCATGCATTCTCAATTATTTTCAGTTTGCACACTGTTTAAATATGGAAACAACAAAAGAAACACATAAATGGACGAAAAAAAGTGGGAAAGTAGTAGAACCACACACTTTTTGAAGAGAAGAGTTGAGAAGAGAGGCTTGCTTTTAGTCCATTTTCAGTGCAATTATACCTCCTTTTCTTTGGCAGTAAAAAACACAGCATTTTGTCCTGTCAGTTCGCATTAGTTAATTATTCCATGTTGTTTAACTTGCACAGCCTCCCCACACCCTCCTTAACAGTGCCACTCCTATGCATATTCATGAAGCTGCTAAAACTTGCAGCTCAGTGGCGACCTCGTGAGCATACACCAAAAAGCTTCTGCACATACACTGCTAAATGAGCTGTGAGAACTGCATTAGCAGCACTGCAAATGTTTAATAAATCTGGCATCTAATCTCTATCTGCTGCATCTGTGCTGTACAGTTGAGTATCAGAGACAATCACTTCAATACTTTTCCCTGTACTTAGGAAAGAACAGAAAACCTACACGCACACACACGCACACACACGCACACACACGCACACATGCACACACACACACACTCTGGAGCCTATCCCTGCAGTGACCTGGGAAAGTTCTCCAGTCCATTTCAAGGCACAAAAAACCCAATGACTCAAAATATACTTCAAATAGAAGCCAATAGGAAGCTGCCTCAGTCCACTGACTTCTCTTAAAACTGTAGGCAACAGGGGGTGGGTGCAGCAGCAGTGTGTAAGTTCAAACGTAGGCTAGTTATAACATTAATGTTTACAAAGTTCAGGTTTAAGCAAAACTGGTTACACCTCAAACAATCATTTTTAGACTGAGTTAAGTATCTGCTAACTCTAAGCAGACATAGGTCCTGGGGATAACCAACAAAAACCACATACAGAGCACAAAGAAGACCGAAATCATGACCATTCCAACTGTAATCCATCCATTTTACTGTCTATTGTAATCAACTTTTTGCTTTAGATGAATCAGACAGATTGACGAAGAGAGTGAAAAACAGGCTGACAGGTTAAATATAGCTTTAACGCGGTGCGTTCTTCATTAATACGACATGTTTAGCGCGTTGCAAATGTCTAAGTACGACTCTGCAGTGGGGAACCGGGGAGCTTATCGCTTCCAAATCTCTCGATTTGCCCCATCATTGCTACACAGCATGTTATTCTCATGCTTCTATCTTTCTGTTGCTTTCAACCCATGTAATGACTGGCCTATGTGCTCTCAAATACAATTTCAACAAGGCTGAAAAACACACAAATGTGTTTTATCCCAGCAGGAATGATTAGCCTCTGTGGCTAATCAAGCAATTACACGGCAGAGCCGTGTGCACGGTGAGGCTTTTCAGATGTGCTGATCTATAGGCTAGTGAGATGCTTGTAGCCTAAGGAATTAATGAAGCGGAAAACCAATTCGTGCATGGAGGTAATAGTAATTATGACAGATTGCCTCAGACCATTACTATGAATAAGGAGATATGTGTGGTACGTGTGCCCGTGTGTATGAGTATGCGTATGGAAGTGGATGACTAGTAGATGTGTAAGAGATTTAAAGAGGATGACTCAGAAGGAAGTAGGGAGGGAGTGTAGCCATTTGCATGGCTGTGGTGACTGTTGAGGCTGGCTGTAAGTGGTACTGACAGTTGAGGGGTCACCTTGGTGTCAATTACTCCTCTGGCCTAACCCCTGCCTGAGCACTGTTTAGAACAAAAGCAAAGTGAAAGGTCTTACTAAGTACATGAAATGTGGCAATAATGTAGAAAAATACTACCTGAGCATAACAGTCTCATTGTATAACATTCCCATTGAGATGGCTTTTAGAAACGAATGGTCGGCTTAAAAGGAGCAGTTTTATACAAGTGCACTTTCCCATCCCTTCATTCAAGTGCAAGTTGGGCCTCGAGTTTTAGTAGAGAATTTGATTTAGACTTATGAGCCGCAGGCCTTGTCAGAAGAAAAAAGAAAAAAGAGCGCAGACCAGCACAGCTAGTCACCAGCAAAACCAGCATATGCTGTGTTTTTGGATGCTGGTCAACCTGCACTAAACCAGCACAAAACAGCTTAGACAAGCATGGAATTCATGATGGTCTATGCCGGATTTTACAGCAGGGGGTGGCTGCATTGTATAAAAGTAAACCCTACTAATAACCTGTCAGGTTTGACAGGGCTTCAAATAAGGAGCCTTTCATTACAGAAAAAAAGAAAGAATAAAAGAGATGTGTTTAGAGTTGAGTTTAAAGGAACAAGACAAATCAACTTGAAACACCTCAGTGTTTGTTAGTCTGTAGTTTGTACAGCCAATATTCTAGCTGGATAGCCTAATGGTTAATTCAGCTCAAGTCTTAGTAAGGTTTAAAGGAATGCACCCTTAAACGTACTAAAACCTCAGCCAGATGAGCTGACAAGATCATAATTTAGCAATAAAATGGCTATTAGCAATTAGCAATTGTGCTTGCTATTATACCTGCTATCCAAACTACAGGCTAGCTAAGTGCGACGTTGTTTTGCCTCATTCCTTCTAACACTGCATTTATTATAGTAACACTTCATTTTGTCCATCAGAATGAAGGTTTTTTATAATGAAAGGCTCATTATTTAATGCCATATTGAATCTGGTGCCTGTGCGAGCTGCGGAAGAACAACAATGCAACAAAGACTTCTCATGACTGTAACAAAACTGACAGACAAAGACACACGTCAGGTTGGAAACAAAAGGTTGGTGGTCCAAATTTAGGCACTTTTTTGTGTGTGTGCTGAAATTTCACAAGTCTTACGTTGCGAGTCAGTTAAAGTCACGAGCATCTCAGCACAATCTTTTTAAAGCCAGCCATTTAAAAGCTAACTCATTCAATTAACTCGTTAATATTTGCCCCCAGAGTATTTGGTACGTGTGAACGTCCACGTTGTCAGGTAAAATAGATCAGCGTGAGGAACTGTCGTTTTTTTTTTTAATATGTGGTACCGTGTTGCCTATCACTGTATAAAAGAAGCACCGTACTGCCTTTATTGTTGGATTCACTGTAAGCGTGTAATTCTAAGAAAAAGAGATGATTTGATTTGATTAAAAGACAGAAAAAATGTGTTTTTTGTTCCGGCATTAAAGGAATATCTTGCCCAGCTAGACTCACATTACATTTGTCCTTGTCAGCTTCATCTATTGTGCGTATTTTAGAAACTTGCAAAACATTAGGAGGCATTCTTGTTGTTGCACGGATGGTCTTTATCCAGGGACGGTTTAATGGATTTACACTTAATTTATAGTTAATTTGCATGCTTTCACTTTGTTTTCAGGTCAACAAGAGTAGAAACATCTCTACTCATGATAAATGTATGGGACAGTCTCAGAGCAACCAAGGCCAATCTCTCAAAGCTCACACTGTGAGGAACGCCTGAGAATAATTACATCAGAGATATGACTAACAGGGGCTTGTAACTGTCACACAAAGCTTGTCATCAAATCACTCATCACAGAGCAAGAAAAAAGCTCTTGATCCTCAGCGCCTACTAAACCGCACTAATCCGACAAACTGAAAACGCGCCAATCGTGTCCCGTCTCCCTCGTCACCCAACTGTTGTTTTGTCCCGGTGCATTGGCAAGTAGGGAGCAGCGCAACAAGTATTTGATTCTTTCAAAAGCAATTATCTTCCCTGATTAAGAAATCTTACTTAATGTAATTACTTTGTACTTTAAAGATTCATTTCATCTTTTGGAAGCATGGCATGCTTCTGTTTTTGTTGGAGACTATTATCTCTAATGAGATCTGACAATTTAATTTGAGTGCAGTGGTAGCCTGGGTTATGGTAGATTGGGAGGCTGAGAGCTCCCTGGAGAACAAGACTGTTCGGCCAATTGGAGGTCACTAGCGAGACGTGGCCCACCCCCAAGGCCACTCACTGACCCTCACGTTGACCACTACCTATCAGACCTGTCTGATCTCTTATCTCTGCATGTCAGCTTTTTGTATGGCATCCTGATCGTGTAGTCCCCTTGAGAGATGCAGCAACATAAAGCACATGTTCAGTTTCACAAATGAATAAGAACTAAAAATGGCCATTAAAATTAATATGTGCCCCTATTTTTGTAGACTTGCTATCAGGGCATTTGAACATATTCCTGGTGGCTCTGTTCTAGTCTATGTGGGCCACAGAGGATCTGCTATTTATTATCTTTTTTTCCCTAAATTGTGTTTTCTTCTATCCCCCTCCAGCCCATAAAAACATACACAGACCACTAGGCTCCCAATACATGATCTCTCCTAACCTTTTCTAGGAATGTGATTGGCTAAGCACACTATCCATCGAATCTTCATTTGTCAATCTCCAGTGTTGGCAAAGTAGTTACTTTCAGACGGACAGAAAGCATGAATAAAAATAATAAAGGCTACAATATTAAGAGAAAAAAGCTTCACTGGCAGATGCCACAATGTATTCCAAATTAACTGACCTTTTCGGTCAGCTAGTAATCGTTTGCCAGAGTAAGATAACACTGCTATTTTCTCAGCTACCTGCAGTGCAAGTGAATCTCACTGTATAAAGTGAATTACGGCATTTTATGTCAAATAAAAAACAAAACAAAACACTGGGTACAAAATAAATGCAAAATATGACATGATTTTGAGATAACAACGTCCCATTCATTATCATCTTATATGTCATACCTTTTTTTATTGTTACTATTTTTAGAGGTACTAATTTATGTATTTATTACATGTAGTTTTCTTTCCTTTTCAAATGTTTTTACCTTCTCAGTTTACCTTCTCTCTGTTTGCCCGCCTTCAATTGCCTTTGTAATTGTAAAGCACTTTGAGCTGCATTTTAATGTATGAAGGTGCTAGTTGCTGTTATATTATCATTATTACAATCATTAGTTCATTCATAAGCTGTTTGATATGCAATTGTTTACTAATAACTGCCATGAACTGCCATAAGGCGATTTTTGCTCCCAGTCTGCCTGTGGACAGAGGCATCAGTATGCACTGAAGGCTTCTCAAAGAAACCCTGACCATCAGCAGCTCATTCACCTTCATCATTGCTTTTACCTTGTCCAAACGATCAGAATTAAATGGCCAATTCATTTCTCCCTCATAGCAGAAGAAACACAGGGAGAGTAATATATGGGATGCTGACACTGTGGTATTGGAGTGTGGTGGCAGAAGTGATCCCCCTGTGATTTGACCCATAACAGCAAGAGGCATCACAGCACCAGCCAGTGTAAGGTAGAAATCAGTAAACCTAAAAAATCAGTGCTGAAGGGAAAGAAGAGAAACAGTATGTTTCAAACCGTACAGAATTCAGAACTTCCATATCTGGATGGATTCTAATCCTTATCAAGTCGAGAATTATTACTTTCCTTTTGCTCTACAATTTAAATGTAATGTTGTAATTACATCACATTTAATTACGACGCCTCTGTATCAAGAGTCTATTGGCTTTCTCTGTTTGTTCTGGTGGCGAGCAATAACAAAAAACATGCCAGAGGATGATTTCCACACAAAACAAGGCAGCGCAGACAATAATAACTTTTCATTAAATTCAGATCATAATAAAACGCAGTTCTGTGTAAAAGTCAGATACTATCTTCCATTTATTTCATTTCCACTCAAAAACTATTAAATACAAGTTAAGCAGGAAAGATATACAACGGAAAATTACACAGAAGTCTTAACCACTAAATGCAATTTCTAAATGTTCAGTATTTAGTGTGTCCACCTTCACCTTCATTACAGTTGCCATTCTTTTTGAGTGACTTGCTTTCAGTTTTTCAAAGAAATCTGCAGCAATACTCATCCACACCTCCAAAGTCATAGCTGGTTGACTTTTCTGCTTCTTAAAATCGCAAAACACGTTCAGCGATGTTGAGATTTGGACTCTGGGGTGGTCAGTCCATTGTATGGAAGGTTGGTCCCTGACTTTTGCACAGCACTGTATCTCTTCATCTGTAATGTAATGTAATGTAATGTAATGTAATCTGCACAAATGAGGTTTTGATTGAATCTATATAAAATGTACTTTCAATGGAATTGATCCACTTGTTTCAAGCAACTGTGAGTGAGAAAACATGTATACTGAATCTCACCATGCTTTTGTTATCACTGGCGATAACTGCAATTACTAAGGGTTAATAAGCAGAGACATGCTATTGTCATTTAGCTCCTAACCTGGGAGGCATCATGCTTCAAACTTGTCCCCCTGGTCTTAACCAGCGCTGCTATATTCAGCCCATGAATAGTCTTTGTTTGGCCTCCTAGGCAACTTCTGACAGTGACATACACTTTATGTGGTGCAGTTCAGTCAGGTTCCTGGCCATCAGCTCATCAATCAAACTAGATTGAACAGGGTCTAAAACACAATCTTTTAATGAGTCCTGATGTCAACATCATACGCTTTGTTCTGGACAAACTTCCATGGAGACAACTTTCATATGCCATATACTGCACATCTGCGGGAGCCGCTCTATTGTGAAGAATTGGTCTGCGTTCCGCAGGGAAGACGCAGACAGATGAGAAGCGATATGTGACCGAGCAAATACACAGAAATATGCCTAAAGCAATTAACGGAAAGCAGCGGACAGAATAGGTTAATTATCTCGCGGATCACTGAGGAACGAGGCTCATGCTACTCTTTCTCAACTGCCACCTGACTTCTCCATATACAAGACAAATACACAACAGAGGAGGAAAAAAACAGCTATATAAACAACCCGCACCAATGGGACGTGTCCCTCAGAGGGAGGCAGATGTAATTACACTGCTGTGATTATCAATTAAAGACCTTTGTTCTTTAAATGAATGGCACGACCACGTCTACCTTCAGGAAGAGAGCTGAAGAAGTTTTAGGAAGAATCCAATAGGAACTTGTGAAATGCCTGAAAGGTGACTAAGGTGACGCTTACCCTGCTGACCCCACGGCCACGGTCCTCTCCGTAGTTCGTCCCCAGGATCTCAAAGAAGATGTTGGGGTTGGTGCCATTATCGCTGAACTCCAGCAGACTTGTCAGACCACTCACACCTCCCTGAAAAGTGCAAACAATTCTGTCCATTAGGTGCAAACTTTTCTTTCTCTTTCATATTGCCTCACTTGATCTTTGATTAAAAACAAAAAACAAGGAAAAAAAAAATATATATACACACTAATTTTCTGTATATATACACACTAACATTTTCTGTTACCACGCCTTTAAATCTTATCAATATATACAAACTACCCCTGTTCTGATTGGCTAACGTGCTTTGTCCATTCAAAAACAATGAGACCAAATGTGGAACTGTAAAGTTTGGATTAAAATCCTATGGATAACTTCGGTGTGAGAGGGTGGTGGAGATGATATCACCACCATGATGAATATAAAACAGGCTGTTTTCATGGCTTAACACCATATATGGACCATGTTAGTTTAAATACATGTTAGTTTCCAAAAATAATGTTTTTTTTCTTTAATGCATACTACATCAAACTTTTCTTTTTCAAAAAAGCAAGGGAAATTGGGTTTTCATTATATGGTATAATACAGAAACACAGCTACCAACCAGCCAAACTGAAATGAATTGTTTCCTCTAAAGAGAACACATTAAAAAAAAATATATATATATATGTTAAACTCAGCAAATAACTTGAAATTTTGTTAAGAAAACATACCAAGCATCCTGTAAAGGATGTGTTAACTTCTGTTCACTTTGAAAACAAAATGTGTAATTTGACTGGGGGTGTTCAAACTCTTCCACAGGCCTGTATGATAAAGATTTGATCACTGACTTCATAGTTATTATTACAACAATACTGCATTTCACACAACAAGCAGATGCTGTCAGTCTCAGAAGAGACTGCATTCAGTTCCTGCTCTCTCATCTCCGTCTGTCTGAAACAAAAGCACAGAAACCCGGAGCCTATTTCTGTTCTGCTGCTCTAAATCCTCTTACACCTTTCCTGTAATATCTTAACGCGGCGGCACGCTCACCACCAGCCTCAGCTGAAACTGCCGTAGTTGTAGTGAATGTAGCATGCCAATGTCGGGCCTGACAGAATTAATTAGACAGCCAATTATAAAAGCTGACGAGTGCTTTCCAAATGAGTTCACCAACTGCTGTATTGAAAAACCAATAAACACAAACTTCCTCTAATTAAGCTGTAGAGCAACATTCCAATGGACACATCCCAGGAGAGACAAAATAGGAGCCCATTATCCGGTCAGTGTACAGTAAAATGCTCAGGCAATGCTCTGGTCTGATAGAATCTATATACCTCTTTATAGCTCTTTAAAGTAGTTCTGAGTGGAAGGAAAGCTTAAAATAGACCTCCTCAACTGTAATTTCTACTCAATCAATGATGACAAACAAATCTTTAAGAGCTACCTATGGGTAAAAGGACCGAACAACGTTTTCAGAAAGCAGTACGTAAATAAATATGAACGATTTATGTCAGTATGAGAAGATGACATAAATAACATTGTATTGACGCAAGGAAAATCCGTATGAAAACATTCCCCCCGCACAGCCCATGTTATGAGTCGACTGTTTGATGTAATGCTGCTTTTCTTGTCACATTGCTAATGGAAATTTTAAGGCTATGAACAGAGCTTGCCCATATTTGCTGCCTCTATTCTTCTGACAAGGCTTTGAACAAAAAATTGGTTTAAGGATTTGATTGTATGCAGGCGTATATCAGTTATGGATCACATATGGATGAAGCTAAATCCCAAAGATTTTGGATGGAGCTCCTTCACTCCAGAGAATGCAGCTCTACTGCTTCGGAGACCTGTGTTAACTGGGCACGGCGACACTCAGGCTCATGTGTGCGTCCTGCTCTGTGGGCAGTGCTTTTCTGTGGAGATTATACCAGCCGTGTACACACTTGAGCAGGTGTAAACAACAGATGCACCTTAAAGTAGCTGAATTTACTAAGTAAGATAAGTGTCTGGACACCTTTAGTCATATAGTGTAATCCTGTTACATACTGAATTGTTTGTTTTTAGCAGTTTATACACAAACACACACACACACACACACACACACACACACACACATTTTCTAAGCCGCTTCTCCCTCAGGGTCTGGGGAGGGGGACGGTGGGGGGATTGGGGAGTGGGATTAGAGCGGGGTGCTGGAGCCTATCCCAGCAGTCATTTGGCAGAAGGCAGGATACACCCTGGACAAGTCGCCAGTCCATCGCAGGGCAATTTATATATATAGACAAGCGAATACTTTTGGAAATATATGTTATGCAAAAATATTCGGTTGTCTGCCTTCACATGCATATGAACTTAAGTGAAATCCCATTCTTAATCCACAGGGTTTAATATGATGTCGCCCCACCCTTTGCAGCTATAACAACTTCAACTCTCCTGGGGAGGCTTTCCACAAGGGTTAGGACTGTGTTCAACTGAATTTTTGACCATTCTTTCAAAAGCGCATTTGTGAGGACACTGATGTTGGACGAGAAGGCCTGGCTCACAGTCTCTGCTCTAATTCATCCCAAAGGTGTTCTATTAGGTTGTGGTCAGGACTCTGTGCAGGCCAGTCAAGTTCTTCCACTCGCTCAAACTGGCTCATCCACGTCTTCATGGACCTTGCTTTGTGCACTGGTGCGCAGTCATGTTGGAACAGGAAGGGGCCGTCACCAAACTGTTCACACTCAAAACTGTCCAAAATCTCTTGGTCTTGGATTGCCAGACAGAGCAGCGTGATTGGTCACTCCAGAGAACACGTCTCCACTGCTCTAGAGTCCAGTGGCGGCGCTTTACACCACTGCATTCCACGCTTTGCACTGCGCTTGATGATGCAAGGCTTGGGTGCAGCTGCTCAGCCATGGAAACCCATTCCATGAAGCTCTCTGCGCTGTTCTTGAGCTAATCTGAAGGCCACATGAAGTTTGGAGGTCTGTAGTGATTGACTCTGCAGAAAGTTGGTGACCTCTGCGCACTTTGCCCCTCAGCATCCGCTGACCCCGCTCTGTCATTTTACGTGGCCGACCACTTCGTGGCTGAGTTGCTGTCGTTCCCAATCGCTTCCACTTTGTTATAATCCCACTGACAGTTGACTGTGGAATATTTAGTAGTGAGGAAATTTCACGACTGGACTTGCTGCACAGGTGGCGTCCGATCACGGCACCACGCTGGAACTCACTGAGCTCCTGAGAGCGACCCATTCTTTCACTAATGTCTGTAGAAGCAGTCTGCAGGCCTAGGGGCTCGGCTTTATACACCTGTGGCCATGGAAGTGATTTGAACACCTGAATTCAATGATTTGGATGGGTGAGTGAATACTTTTGGAAATATAGTGTTTATATATTTAGTTCATTCTTCTTATCTCTTGATTCTGCTTCAGAGTGTCATCCATGCTGAGCTCACCCTGTAGGAAGTACTCTACAAATTATTTAGTGTAAAATTACAGTAAATTACTGTCTATTAGACATTACTTTCACAGCAATTTACTTACCCAGTAAAAAAACAGTGAAATAACAACTGCATACTGTGACTTAAGTTTCATATGAGCATTTTTTTAACTTTTAAATAAAGTAAAAAATAGACTAAAACAAATCTAAAACAATATGAACATATTTTTTCCTTTTTTCATATTATTCATGTAATACGCAAAGACACTTTTTTGATTAACTTTGCTTATAATTTGCACAAATATGAAAATAACATCTAACATGTTCTAACATGAAAAACAGCATAACATTATATTATTTTAGATAGATTTTTAATATTTTTATAAGGTCTGTGAATATATAACAGTCATATAACAGACTGATATAAAAAGCTGAGGTGGACATAGGTGGACTTGAGGAGTTGGAACAAAAAAAGTGTGCCAAAAAAACAGCAGTGCAGCATTTAAAAAATTCTATGAATATCTAAAAGTATAATGATTTTTTTTCCTTCAACAGCAAGCTATTATGAGCTACTTAAGAAAAAACAGGAGAAACAACTCAAAACAATAATTAACCAAATGAAATAATGGCATAAAATGTTGCGATTCAATCAGCTCCATGTTACCAAGTGTAAGCAGTTACTATGCAACAGTTGTTGTGTACAGACTATTTATAAATAGTCTTTTTTATGATTCATGCAATAACAATCTATCATTATGATAATATATTGTCAAATTGTCCACCCATAGCTCCACATTACAGCAACTGACATGGCAATGAAGCACTTTGACTTAACGGAGAATTAGCAATTTTTCAAAATGTGTGTGTATTTCAATTTTTAAGGCATAAACAAAATGATTCAGAGTAATTTCATGTTAAGTACTCTGTTCTAAAATAAACTTACTGACTCATAATTGTTCATACTGGTGGTGACAGGAACTGGACATATGAATCATTTAGCTCTCAACTATTACATTAATTGTTAATTATTTTGGTAATCAGTAAACAATTATTTATAAAGAGAAACAGTAAAAATTCTGATTCAAGATTCTTAAATTTGAATATTTTCTAGTTTCTTTATTCCTCTGGGATACCAAACGGAATATCTTTGGGGCTCTTTAGTCCAAGGCCATAAAATTCCATTAAAGCTCTCATGTCATCTTGTGAATATGGACGTAAATGTTACTAAGAGCTCATGTCCTTTTTAAATACATTACTCAGTGCTTATCCATGTGTTATTAAATTCCCATGTAGGCAGTCTAACACTGAATTATTATATGAAGACCTTGAATCTGTGGACTGCGCAGATTCATACACTCACAGCTGCAGTGCTTGAGTACACTTACTGGTCTGAATTCATACACACAGGAAAGAACACACAGCATGGTCATATCTCTGCTGGTGGATGACAGGACTGTGCTGATACATGTGCATTCAGATATGCTACAGCACCCTGAGGGTAAGGCCATTCTTCAAAAAGCACAAAGAGCACTAGCCCACACCCAGCCTCTGGCCCTGTAACACAAACGCCAACCCCCCCCCAAGCCCTGCTGTTCCCAAGCACCACAGAGGGCAGGACAGCCGAAAAAAAAAAGGCAAAGCACGGAGGCAGCGGGGGAGGAAGAGGGTCGGCCCTGAAGAGAATCAAGCTGTCTATCACAACCCTGCAGGTGAACGAATACACAGAAAGACTCTTTCGGGAACAAGTACACACACTCAGACACACAAACAAGAGACGTGCCAACTCACATGTACACACACTCTCTCTCCACTGCTCTCATGAACAAGTGCACCTTTCCTGTCAAAAGTTTTGGGCATTTTCACTGATCACAATTACAGGTGAGAGGTTTGTTTTACAGGAGGTCGAATCTGCCTTAAAATAAAAGGTGACTCTAACAGGGCTGGACTGGGAGCTAAATCCAGCTCCCCACAAGCTCCCCAAAACACCTATCTGAAGTCTTTGTGTACAAACAGACTCAATGAACTGGCCAACTGATATCCAGACAAATCGCATGCTTTCAATTCTTCTCTTCTTGTTTAAGAAACGTTGTGTTTTATCAACCCCCCTCCCCCCTTACGCTTTTTCGAGTTTTTCTCCATCTCTCTCTCTAGCCACTTCACAGTGTGAGTTTCTCAGTTATTGTTGTATTTTTTATATATTTTTTTTTCCTGGGGGCAGTGGCATTTCCAAGACTGACACACTCTAAGAATGCAGTGAACCACTAACGTGTCTAGATATGCGTACTCCAGTATTCACCCAGTACATGGCACTTGTCTCCATTTATATTGATATAGGACTACATTACAAATGACCGTGCATTTCTATCTTTCTTACTCTCTCAGCGGCCTACACACAATGCGGCCCATCAGGAATTATCCCGGGCCCAGTTATAGGAAACACCTGAAATTGAAGATTACCCTTAAATATTTCCTAAGCATGTGTGTTGCAACAAAAAAAACTCTAGGATGGTACTTAAGGGGTTGCTTAATGAATTCATCATACTACCTTACATTTCCCTTAATCATCAATTTTCCCTAAAATAATGTCCCATAAACAATCTCTAAAGCACTGGATAAAGTTATGCAACTGTAACTTTCCTCATGATAATTTAATCATATAATCAATAATAAGAAGCTGAAGACATGGCAGAGTTTTAGAGATGTTTGAAGAGGAGAATGTACCTGTGAAGTTACTCATGACAGAGAGAATCTTAAGCACTAAAAATATGGAGAGGGCACAGATTTGACGGTCACTAAAAGATGGAAGACAGCCTTGACTGACACACCTTTAGCCTTGCTTTAGCCTTTAACACTGCACTCATGTTTAAGTGCATGTAGGGTTATGTGCTGGAGGAAATAATGTCTTCAAATATACATGACATACACAGGTAAATAGATATTTCTTTCTACTCTAATGCATGGTCAGATTGGGTGAAGTAGCCTACGTAGCCTTCACAGCAGTAGCCATGAAGTCACGGATTATTTTTGTTTGTTTTGAAAGGTAGTTAGTAGCTATGCAGTAATCCAACATACAGCTGTGTTAAAGCTGTGAGATGAGCTTTGCGTTGCGCTTGATGATGTAAGGCTTGGATGCAGCTGCTTGGCCATGGAAACCCATTCCATGAAGCTCTCTACGCTGTTCTCCACATGAAGTTTGGAGGTCTGTAGTGATTGACTCTGCAGAAAGTTGGTGACCCCTGCGCACTATGCCCCTCAGCATCTGCTGACCCCGCTCTGTCATTTTACGTGGCTGACCACTTCGTGGCTGAGCTGCTGTCGTTCCCAATCGCTTCCACTTTGTTATAATCCCACTGACAGTGGACTGTGGAATATTTAGTAGTGGGGAGATTTCACGACTGGACTTGCTGCACAGGTGGCGTCCGATCACGGCACCACGCTGGAACTCACTGAGCTCCTGAGAGCGACCCATTCTTTCACTAATGTCTGTAGAAGCAGTCTGCAGGCCTAGGGGCTCGGCTTTATACACCTGTGGCCATGGAAGTGACTGGAACACCAGAATTCAATGATTTGGATGGGTGAGTGTATAATTTTGGATAATTTTGGAAATTTGCATATAATGTTGATATATAATTAGTTCATTTTTCTTATCTCATGTATACCACATTTATTATCTTGATTCTGCTTCAGAGTGTCATCCATGCTGAGCTCACCCTGTAGGAAGTACTCTACAAATTATTTAGTGTAAAATTACAGTAAATTACTGTCTACTAGACATTACTTTCACAACTGCATACTGTGACTTTTAAGTTACATGTGAGCATTTTTTTACTTTTAAATAAAGTAAAAAATAAACTAAAACAAATCTAAAACAATATGAACATATTTATTCCTTTTTTCATATTATTCATGTAATACGCAAAGACACTTTTTTACAGATGATTAACTTTGCTTATAATTTGCACAAATACGAAAATAACATCTAACATGTTCTAACATGAAAAACAGCATAACATATTATTTTATTTTTTTATATTTTTATAAGGTTTGTGAATATATAACAGTCATATAACTGAAAGCTGAGGTGGACACCTGGGAATATAGGTACACTCCGCTGCTCCTCATACTTAAGAAAATATTTTGATTAACATGAAACTAAGCGTTGCAAAATATACCCCACATTTAAGTAACATATTTATTAACCATACCTGTACAAATACGTTTTTTAACAAAAAAAAAGGAATAGGTAAAAAATAAAATTCACACGATTCTTCATTTTTCCCATATGTAGTCAATAAGCTGAGTCATGTTTGGTGTCTGAAGTTTGCTTCTGTATTTCTGCACTGGAGTTACCAGGCTAATGCAGTTAAAAAGCAATGGAAGCTTATGGTCATTGATGAGCATCATGCAAACTGTATGCTGTCTATGATGTTCTCATCCTAGTTATTCCTAATACCAATATTACTGCTATTAATATTAGTAGTTTAATCACTTGTAGGTAGTTTGACCAGAGGAGGATGGGTCCCCCCTGGTGAGCCTGGTTCCTCCCAAGGTTTCTTCCTCAGCTCTGATGGAGGTTCTCCTTGCCACTGTTGCCCCTGGCTTGCCCACCGGGGGGTTTCTGTACATTCTTACAATCCTGTTAAAACTTTGTCTTTTCTGAAATTCTGTAAAGCTGCTTTGTGACAACATCCGTTGTAAAAAGCGCTACAAATAAATTTGATTTGATTTGATTTGATATGCTTCCCTCAAAGCAGCAGAATCCGTTACATGATTTTGAAGACAGTATTACACACACACTGTTACTTATAAAAATTAATCGGCAAGCTTAAAACAGGAACAGTATGCACAATGCTAACGGGTGGTCATTTCAGTGTGCCTTCGGTGCAAGAAGTAAACTCTGGACACAAAAAAATCTACTACATTTCGGGTAAATGGACAACTGTGTACATCTGCATTTTTGTCAAGCTACCACTGTTAAGAAAAACGAAAAAAAAGAAAAAAAAAAACAAGAAAGTTCATATTTCAAAAGAAAACATGAGGCTTTTTCCAGGCAGTAAGTCTCCTTACCTTCTTGACAGTCTCCAGCATAGAGCGGCCTCCCTGCCAGGGCTTGGAGCCTTTGCGGATGCAGGACAGGCTGGCCATGCTGTGCCATTTGCGGTCCTCCAGCTTTCTGTGGAAGGTGTTGGCCAGCAAAAGCACCGTGTCGTAGATGTAGCGGTTGGTGATCTGACCAGAAGAGAGAGAGATAGAGAGGAACCAGGTGACGGATGAGCGAGAAGAGCCAGTGATGCTCAATTAATCATCCCCTTACCAGAATGAAAAAAAGATTTATGTCTCACTGCCTGGATACAGTAGTAGAGCTTTTTTTTCTGTACAGTATTATGAATAGCAGGTGCACGCCATCTTTCCTTTTAGCGCTTGGCAGTATGGCACAGCTGTGAGAGCTGATGATAACGCAGTGGTAGCAGAAGTGGGCGACGGTTCTTTGAACAACAATAGGAAAGTTGCACCTAACACCTGGCATTTGATGTTCTTGAGCTTAGTGCTGTTTGCACAAAGGTTTGAGCTTCCAGCAGGGCATAAACTATTATTCATGGTGTTTAGTTAGCCGCGGCTGGAGCTCGTTTGCCTTTTCTGGTCTTTTTTCATGTTTCCTTTTCTTTTAAGCTTGACAGTAGGCATAATATAAGGCAAATGCAGGAGGTGGAGGGCCAAGTAGGGGGACCTGGAATGAGAATTTGATCATTAAAACATGCTCTGCTACAGATCCACTCTATACACACACACACACACACACACACACACACACACACACACACACACACACACAGACACACTCGCGCACGCACGCACGCACACACACTATAGACCACGTGGTGTTGGAAAGAAAAGGGGAGTTAATTCCGCTCTGATCGATTGCGCTGCTCTGATCTCGCCCGAGTGTTGTCTCCATTTTAATGAGGCCGTAATAAATAGAGTGGAGTGGCCATTAGGTTTCTCCTGTTGTTTATTAACCCACAAAGCTTTTGCACACTTGACACTGTAGTGAGCGTGCACGTGCGAGTGCACGTCTGTGCTCTATGTAGGCCTATCCATCCCGGCCAGGGTGACAAGTAATTGAGGAAAAACCTCTCGACATCAGCATTTGGCTGCCCTAACGGTCAAGAACGCACAGCCCATAATGGCAATTTACACACGCAGTCACTGCCACTGCTGAGACAATGCATATACCACAGCTGTTGCAATGTCATGTGATGAGCTGCAGTAGAAGCCTCTTGTTTGTCGCTACACACATGGAGACAGTAACAGTATGTGCTCCGCACAGCAGCAGAACCGAACTGCCAATTATTGTGCACAGACGTGGAGCCGACTAAAGCAAGCAATTACAGTATCTACAAGGCTAATGTAGGCACTTTAATGTTTATCCTCGCTCAGAACAAGGTGACCTAGGTACAGCAAGCATGGCACGCTCTATTCTAATGGGACTCAACAAAGGACTCCTCTTTTAAAGGTTCCGGAGGAAAAAAAAAAAGGCCATGCAATCTCCAGACTTCAGCAGGGACACGCTGTTTGTATTTACACCACAAGGACCTTCTCCTGCCGCCTTTACGGGGCCTCAGAGAACCATCTGGAAAGAGAACTGAAAAAAAGAGCAACAACTCGAAGAAAGAGGCCCAGACAGGGAATCCTCTCTGTTACGGAACTGGCACCGTCATTATTTCGGCCTTCTTCTGCATTTTCTCCCAATTCTCGCTGGCGTTTATCTCACAGAGAAAGCATGCAGTGTCTTTAGTTGGAGATGAAGCGAGTTGACACTACATGGAGTTCAACAGTTGCACAAGTTTTTCCTTCTTCTTTTAGGAGCCTTTATTTCAAGGGTGTAGTACAAGTGGTTCAAAATGGGGACGGTGCCCAAGACATACTCTCAAGCAATCTGGTCAGAAGTGTGTTTATTTTATTTTATTCTACTGTTAATGTGAAAACATTAAATTATACCTACCTGTGGAACTCTGACATTTGTTGGTGCCTGTTGTCTGTTAATGCATTGCTTTTGTTGAAATCAATGGCAAGATGGGCATTTTCAACTGTGTCTTTGTGCACATCACATTTCAGCTTGTGGAATCAGAGCTTTCTGTGAGAGAACATGTTTTCTATAATTATAGAAAACATACACTGTGTGAGCTCATTCACAGCTAAATTTGTATCAATAATCGATTATTACTAATTTGTATAATCAAAGCAATGACAAAGAGCGACTGACGTTTAGGACTTACATTCCTATTCATGTGTTTTCTTGTTCAGAATGGCAGTTTGTGATACAAACTGAATGAAAATCTATAATTTGGCGGATCTGTTAGTTCACATTCTTCACATATGAAAATAAATGCAACATCATTATTCAGAAACTGTGTCATTAGCAGAAAAAAATCAAACGTCCTCAGTATCCTAAAGGCTCCAGAGAAAAGAGTCACGCCGTTAGCCTAGGTATTTATAATAGCATGAGCATTCTAATGTTACCGTGGCAGCTGAAATACTCTAAGGGGCGACAGAGGACACAGAGAGCATCTCTAAATGGGCTTTACTGTCATTCCAATAGACTCTACAACTAAACATGCCGACAGCAAAGGAGTGCATTCTACTTTACTTCTTCCATTGGAATGAAGAGATGATGATAATCAATTATATATTTATGTAAGCGAACTAGTTCTTGTCAAACTGCTAATCTGCCACAAGGGTAGCTATAGTGCACCTTGCTGCCATGCTCAGAATGCAGCTTGCACTTGCATTATGAATAGTGGCGCCACACATTTTAGAATGCAGCAATGCATGAAATCATGTTTGCATAGCTCAAAGCATTTGTATACTTGTGTGAAGTACATTTCTAGTTTAAGGATGAGCAGATGTTGAAGAACTGATACTTGATCACTGACATTTTAAATTATATGGTACCTCATAATTGTGACATTTGCTTTTGCATCAAATTTTAAAATATCTACACCAAGCCTTTTCCCAAACAAATCACTTTAACACATATGCACACATGGGCTTAGACAAGACAGGATAATATAAAGACTTTGGGTTAATGTAAAGTCTTTCAAATACTCAAGATTATTACCAATATCTGCATTTTCTACTTTATTATTATTTTTTTTTACTTGGTTTTACTTTTCTGTGCACATTTTAAAAGTCTTGGCATTGGTAATAGTATCAGGACACCACCTGTCGTATTATTTATTACTGGATCACAAAGAAAATCAATGGTACTGACCATCTTCAGTGCTGCA
>NC_051238.1:24216844-24346844 GCF_015220715.1 Pygocentrus nattereri | reverse complement strand
AAAAACATCATGGTTTGATACGAAAGGCTCCACTGTAGAGAAATGACTGTTCACAGTGGTAGTGATAGGAACCAGACATGCGTAGTGTTTAACGCCTCTAAAACCTCACCCAGAAAGTTATCACACAGACATTGTGACCCCTGGTTCCTATGACCACCACTGTAAAGAAATCCGATTCAGTAAGTTTCTTTCTAATTGACCATTACATATCAAGTCACTCCAAATGACTTAGATTACATCTCAACCACTTAATTACGCAGAAATGTTGAAAGATCAGTGGAATTCCCCTTTAACGTTCATCCTGTTCTGTTAGTTGAGCACCTGGACTGTATAATTGTTGCTCACAGCTTTAATGTTTATGCCACAAAGAGAAGAACTGAGTTCAATTTCAGTTCTTACGCTGATACTAGATCCTGCTCCACTGCGGTTCTTTGCGTTATTCAGTACTTCAGTAGTTTTTGAACGGATAATTATGTACTTTTATTTTTTGTTTTTTTTTCTGTTTTTTATTTTTACTTTAATTATTATTTCATTGAAATACTTTTTTCAAGGCTACTCCACCCATTTCTGCAAAGTACTTGAGAAGTATGGCACTCTTGCTGGTGTCGACACACTTCTGGTTTCCGCTAGAGCTTTTCAGCAGAAGAGCTCTCAACTGCTCCGGGAACCAACAGCTTTCCCTCCTCAAACAATAATTCCCTCATGTACACAACTCTCTCGTGTATCAACAGTGGACCACTTTCCAATCGCATCAAGGTCACTGTCCTCCTCCTCTCGACAGGCCAAGGTCACCTCCACACCAAACTCGAAATGGTTCGGCTATTTATACCAGAGCAGTAGACCACCTATTTATAACGGTCATCAGTGTTATAGCTATTCCCTGCATGGGTGCTAATCTAAGGGAGGAAGGTGAGTGCAGTGATGATGCGGAGAGGAAAGGGGGAGAGAAGGAAAAGGGGGACACGCCTGTGTGCTGCCTCGTCCTTGCGCAACCTAGAGAGGAATGGTTGCTAATTTTAGCCCGGGGCCATGTTTTCAGCTGGCAGGCGGAGTGGAGCGGACAGGGCTAGGGGTGACATGATGGGAGCGGATGTGGCGCATCCCCCCAATGAAGGTGCACTTCAGAACCACCCGGCTGTTCCCTCTGACATGCCTCATTTTTACCTGCAACATTCCTGGTAGTCTTTAGAAAGGCATCTTTATACGTCCATCATTTTCAGATTTGGTTTCTTGTTAACACGACTTTGTTCAACAAATACAATCATTATGTATATTATTGTTATTTTTACATGAATTCTTTTTTGGGGCTTAGTGATGCAAAGCTTACATTTTTTTTATGATGTGAATAAGTATTTAAACATTTTGTGAAACTGATCCCTGTTTTATATTATTATTATTATTGTTATTATTATTATTATTATTATTATTATTATTATTATTATTATTATCCAACAGATGCGAGGCAGCTGTGTATTGAGCATTTTATAACGTCTTTGAATGTGGTTCACACAATCAAGATTTTCAGACCAGAACTATCATTATGTACAAACTAATGACACATAACAACTGATAAACTGAGCTAATATCTAACTGCCCACGTTATGGGCTTTGTCAGCTACTTCAGCTTCCTGGGTTAAACTCAGAAATTCACAAATGTACGAGGCTCATCTAAAAGGATCTTAAGTGGGATTTAAAATGTGACATTTAGATGCAGTTTAATGGACTGCCTATATATTTGGAAAGCTGGGCGGGGCTCAAGATTTAAAGGAGCAACATTCTCCAGCACTGGAGCCAAATTGCACCTAGACATCGGTAAAAATGTCTACGGCAAGCATCCTCATCAGAGAGGCCATCCGCATGTTTCTCATGGGCAAACCTGTGCACTAGATGACTGCTGTTCTCAGACAGGGAATGTGTTTTGACAGCCATTAATTAACCTTTTAAGAATAGCGGTGGCCGCAAGGGGAGCACGTGGGACAGAGGGTGCACAAGTCCCTCTGAGTGGTTGAATCAACCTCCCAGAACTTACTTGACGGCGGTCTAGAGGACAGCCACACTCATATGAACCTAAAAACCGCCCCAGCCCAATTACTTTTTTTGGTACCCCTAGCTGACGAACGCAAAAGGCCCTTGATGCTTAATTAGTGGAGCTAAATCAGAATGACACAAATAGAAGCCTGCAGGGTTATGGCCTAGTTTAGGGTTGGGGTTCTGGCACAAGTCCCCTGCTCAGACTGCTGTCAAGTCAGGCCATGCATGAGCAATGTAAGGGGTCAAAGCGAAGATAATGTCATCCGTCTTTAGACGTAACACATTTTGGACAACACAGCTTTTCACAGTTTTCAGAGACACAGTATTACAGCTTCCTTGACATTGATACTATTACTCTGACATTGTCGAGATATGGCAAAATTCATACTAGAAAGACCCACAGACTGAGATCATACATATTTACTGAATGTGCTTACTAATTCATTACGTGCTCACAAATGATATGCATCACTTTTTCACATGTGTCTACTGTTTACTTGAAATCCTTAAAAATCACTCTGGCAGCACCGCACAAAGTCTTTCAAAAACCTTGAACTTTCTTCATTCATGTAACTGCAAAATATGGTTTTGTATTAGAGGAAAAGAAAACCCCGTTTCCTCTGTCAAAGGGGAGCATGCATTGAGTGTCCTTCACAACGAAAATGGTCTGCAATCCAATTTTCTATCCCTGTTTAAAAGCATGCAGTTACGTTCATTTGTAATTTGGTTCTGTTATACATGTAAGATGCATCTGGGTACATTCTCACCTAGAAACTTTAGGCAGAAACAGGAGGAAGTCTGCTCAGAAAAGCATGCATATAAAAAGCATGTGTACAATATGCATATAAGACAAAGTGTAGTTTATGTGGCATGTGCAAGATGATTTCTCTCATGCAGATGCATTGGATGGAGAATTGCGCAACAAAACGCGTCAAGATGTTGAAAGTGCAGGATTCAATTTCCTACTGTACTGCTGTCCAGTTTTGTGCAGAATTATCTCCAACTCTTAAAATCAGGTGTAAACTGATAGATGTTTCTCAAAAATACCTTCTTGGGATTTCCGTTGATGGCAGCATCCACTACGGCAAGACAGAAACATGGGAATTGGCTCTCTGTATTATTGCGTCTAAAATTCTCTGCTTTAAGCCGGAATAGAATTATATTATCTGCAGAATGTTTTGGTTGTACCGTAAAAATTATAGTAAGTTACTGGAAGCTTAGTTGCCAGTAAAGCACTATAAATATACAATACTATCCAGGAATTTTATAGCAAAATGTACTGTGAAGTCTACAGTAAGCTATGTCTTAGTATTTTAGTTGGCAGTAAAGTACCATAAATATACAGTATTGTACTGTAAGACATTTCATCGTGATTTGTAATTTTACAGTGTTGTAGCAGGCTAAAACTAGTAAATAAGACATAATCAAATTACAACAAATTCCAATAATTGCTGTAAATTTTAAGTTTCATTGCCACTACTTTGTTGCACATAACTTCAAGTTGCAGTGATTGTTTACAGTGTAGCTACAGCAGGTGGCTGCATATCACTGTCGTTGAAACGAAAACACAAAACCTTGTATCTCCAAAGTGGTAACTTTACAGGAGAAGCAAAAAATGTACTTTACTTTTGATTTAAGTCAATGGAACCAGACTTTTTTCCAAGTCATTTTGGGCCATTTCTTTTGGTCTATTCCTCATGAAATTCACACAATGGAAAGGGGAACATGTACTTTCAAATTATGTCAAAAACTGAAAAACGACTGAAAAATGCTACGTCTGTTAGTTCAGATGTATTGCGAGTGCTTACGGCAACTGCATCAGGTCACATTTTGTGCTGTGCTTTCTAGTCCTGAAGATTCAGAGTCTGGTCATTATGACAATTCTAATGGCTAGAAACTTGATAAACCTGAGGCGTGGGAAAGAAAGTTGCAATCCTTCACTAGTGCTCTGGTTAGGACAGAGGCCAGCTTCATAGAGCTTATAATGTAAAATAATGCAACTGCACAGGGAGAGATTAAGTTTTGCAATCTTCGAAAACAGTTTTGATTATAGCAGCCACCTGATCTATGGGACCGCCCTTGCTCAAATCTGGTCCTAGAGGGCCCCAGCATTGCATGGATTAGTCTTCGCCTCGTTCCATTACACCTGATTCAACTCATCTGCTAATTAGCAGGTCCTTCGTGATTTGAACAAGGGACACTGCAACAGGGAAAAACGCTAAAGCTGTGCTGTGACCTTCAAGAAACAGATTATGCAACGTGACTCTGGAGGAATGTTCTAGATTCTGACCCCAAATTAGGGCAGACAATGACGCATATACACAGAGGGCCCAAAGTACGAAGCTTTTTGCACCAGTTTTAAGTGCAAATCAGACACATTGTGCGAAACTGGAGCACAAGCCCAAACGCATAGTTAATGGGCTGTGCACATGGAGAACTGCAAACTTTGCTTCACTCATGCATATGAAGAATGACTGCACACAGCATATGGGTAGATCATGCAGAAAATGGGTGAAGCTATTAAGACGTGTGGCTGATTACATATCCTGCTCGATTTACTAAAGTTCAAGCAACTCATGGCCACCAGTTTTGCGTCAAATCTTTCGCCGGCTTCTAAAAACAGCTGCAAATACGCAGTGATATCTCAGGCATGCTAGTGGAAGACTTCCTTAACAACAGCAGCAGAAGCAGTGACTATATAGAAGTACAAGCTTGAACCACATGTTGAAATTACACTTACCTACAGAATAACATAATTTCAGCTCTCAGGATCAAAGGTACATGAGTAGATGTGAGACATGCCATCAAAACACGCCACCTATTCGCAGCACAGTCTGTGTTATTATTGAAAAATTCTGTTTTCTTAGAGAAAAAAATAATGTAGAACATGCCAATGAGGAAGAGCTCCAGAGCAGATTTACTAGCGCTTTGTGCCGTTTCAAACTCTTGTTTTTGGCTCAATGGTCCTTTTGCACCTATAAAGATCCGAGTGGGTGGTCATGGTTCTTTTGCATATGCATAGGAGTTTCCTTTTCAAAGCACAAAACACTGGAAGGAGTTTATTATAATGAAGCACCTAATCTGATTTACCAAGACTGGTAGTAAATACTGTTTGTGCGCTATTTAACGCCTGAGAATAGCTTATGTTTTCTTATTTTACAAAAGCTTATTTTCAGCACTAACCTGGCTGCAAAGGTTTGTGCTCAGAGGAAAAAAAAGTGTTTTTCAAATGCGATGACTTGCTCTCGGAAAAAGAAATCTGTTGTGAATGCCTACCATGCAATTTCATTCTTAATCTGATGAAGTAATAGTTAAATAGTTTTAGCAAAACAATGTTTTAAACTGCTTTTTTCCTAAATAAATCTGAGCAGACTTTGCCTAAAAAAACGATCTGACAACATTTTTTTCCCAATTGTTGAGAAAACATAATGAAACTCTTTGGCTCCACAACCCCTTTACTAAAGATACTTCTTACTTCATTAGTTGTACACACTGGGGCTTCTGTAGCTTATATGTGCATGGGACAGAAATGTCACAGCTATTGTTTGATGTGCTGCACATAGCCAAGAGGTTACGGTCAAATCCGCGCACCTCCCGAATGATGTGAGTGTGCTTAGTGAAATTAAAAAGGGATTTTACAATATCACAGAGTTTCCAAATGAACTTGGCACAGAACTCGAGTTCAGCTCGTGTTTCAAAACAATCCCTCTATTATGGGATTTCTGACATATGTCAAAATAATGTGTTATTTTCTTAAAAATCACATACTTTCTTGATGAATAACTTTTTTTCTTTACTTTGTCATGAATTATTAAGTCAAAACCTTGAAAAATATGTCATTATTTGAACTTAATGAGTGACAGTTTAAACCTAAAACAGCCCATTTTTTTCTCCTGCCTGGTGGAAGTGGTTTTATACAAAAAGTATGTGAGCCAAACATGTGGTTATGTTGCGCTGGTCAAATGTTACTTATGACATTGTGCCTGCGATCATTTGCATGGACATTTTCAGTGGATAATCTGCTGCATCGGCCAAACCTACCAGCACAAATTGTTGCTAGACTGTCTGTAATTAGTAAATCTAGCCCTTCATGTAGTATAACATTTACATTTATATCATTTGGCTGACGCTCTTATCTAGAGCGACTTACAATTTGATCATTTTACACAGGTAGGCCAAGGCGGTGTTAGGAGTCTTGCCCAAGGACCCTTATTGGTATAGTGTAGGGTGATTGCCCTGGTCGGGGATTGAACCCCAGTCTACAGCATAGAAGGCAGAGGTGTTACCCACTACACCAACCAACCACCAACCAGCAGTATAACTGCTATCTCTTTGTCAAACCATCATAATTTTCTCTTTTGTCTCAAGCTGGTTGATGGTTCCATCATTTTAACATGTTTTTGGTACAATGCATCTCATGAGTGTGCAGTTAGTGAGCTGTGTGAAGTTTGCGGCACCTTAGTAAACCGTAATACATGTTCATTTCAGACTCATTGTGAGCATCTCACGGTCACATCTAGGCACATTTTTCACTGTGTCTGCACTCATATGTACATCTAGCCCAGCATGTTAACATATCTTTTGTTACAACATGTGCAATCACAGTGTTAGAGTACAAACCTGTCAGATCTAATCTTTAGTTTAGAATTAGATCAGATAGAACATAAATTTTCTTAGAAGACAGGTTACAAACACTGGCCCTCGATAGCTGAAAAAAGCTCTTGTGCCAAGTTTCATCCTTATTCCTGGCAAGATGAATAGCTCTTAACATAGAAAAAGACTTCTCAGTTTGTTAAAAAAGAAAGAAACAGCCAGGGGAACCCACCCTTAAACCCCAAATCCTCGCAGCAATTTCTCCTTGTCAGATGAACACTCTGTAAAATGCCTTATTGTCTATGGATCCCATTTAATTCTCCTGGAACGGTAGGTTTGCCAGGGTATGCCAGTCCTAATTTGAATCAGCACACAGGAAATTGTCCTTATTTGGCTGGCAAGAGCAGACATTCCAGCTCAAGTGTTCTGCTTATTCTCCCACATGGACAGGGAACATTATTAATTATAGATGTTGGATTCATCTTCTAAAATTTTTTGTGTAACAATAACGAATCAGAGCATCTGTCTCAACTTCCAATGAAAAAGTAATCTTTTAAATAATTTGTTCCACAGCTTGATGACAACGTAATCTAATGAAAGTAAAAAAATAAATACCTCATTAATGATGATCCAGTGGCAATCAAAAGCTACCAAGTTGGTTTCCACCACCTGAAAGAGAGAAGATTAAAACGAGATAAGAATATTGATACCAAGCAGATACACATGTCAGTCAAAAGTTTGGATACCTGAATAAATGCATGCTATTTATAAAAAACATTACAGAAAGAGTTTAAAACTTGAGTTTTGAACATGTGAAGACTAACATCTTGCATTATAAGCACTGCACAGTGTGAGAATAGCACAGAGTGGACAATTTATCCAGATTTGGACTGTTGAGCAAAATCATTTTTCATGATTTTTTATTTTTTTTTTAATTTATTCATAATCTAATGCTACTGTTGTTGTAACATGGTCATTTCTGGGTTTATTCAGCTCTTTGGGTGGTCAATTTCAGGCAGAATTCTGTTGGACTCAGTTTCAGGCTCTAAACCTGATGATGTTCAGGTTCAGACAAAATTTTGTCAGGCTGGGTCAAGTTTGCACTTGCACAACTTGATGAAGAGGTCAGGTCGGGTCAGACACAGAGAGAAAGTTTTCAGGGTGTATTTGGGTTTGCGCCAAACTCGGGTCAGAGCAAAGCTGTACAAAGATTTAAATGTTTTATTTTTTTGTAAAGCAAATATTAATTGTGTAGTTGAAATAATGAAGATAGCATATGAATTTCCAAAGACTATGTTTTTCACATGGTAAAAAAGTATGTTTAAATTAAAATGTGACTTTCTCCGGTATTACAAAGATCCCAGAAGGTGTACGATTCTGGATAAATATTACAGTACAGAGTCATATGTAAATTTTGAAACGCACATAATTTATGAGTTTAACATATTAGAAAACATAAAATGTGCCATCACTTTTACACAGGCCATATTTTCTTTTTTTTCCCCTAATATGTTAAATGCAGCAATTAAACAGCAATCATGCATTGAAATGTGCAGAACTGTGTTCTCTGTAGAGGATGTGTTAATCATTTTCACTTACAAAATCAATAAAACATGTAATCCTACCAGGGGCGCCCAAATGTTTGCATTTAACAGTATAGCCAAAGCTACAGTATATACCCAGGGGTATGTGGTAAACCCTCCTATTTCTTCAATTCAGGTGTTTCAGACACACCCACTGCTTACGGGTGTATAAAATCAAGCACATAGCTTTGCAATCTCCATAGACAAACAGTAAGTAAGTAGAATGAAACAAGCAGTAAGCAGAATGGGTCGTACTGATGAGCTCAGTGACTTTAAACGTGGCATTGTCATAGGATGACATCTCTGCCACAAGGCAGTCTGTGAAACGTCTGCCCTGCTAGATCTGCCCTGTTCAACTGTAAGTACTATTATTGTGAAATGCAAGAACAGTTCAGCCATGCAGCTGTACACCACACAAACTGCAAACTCCTCATACTACTAAAGTGCATGGCGTGTAAAAATCACTAATCTTTGTTGCATCACTACAGAGCTCCAACCTGCTTCTAGAAGCAGCATCAGCACCACGACTGTGCATCAGGTGCGTCTTGAAATGGGTTTCCATGGCCTAAAACAGCTGCATACAACCCTAAGATCACTAAGTGCAATGATAAGCAGTGGCTGGAGTGGTGCAAAGCATGCCGTCACTGGACTCTGGAGCATCTGTAACATGTTCTCCGGAGTAATGAATCATGCTACTCTATCTGGCAGTCTACTGGACGAATCCTGGTTGTGGTGGTTGCCAGAAGAATGCTACGTACCAGAAAGTACAGTGCCAACAGTTACTCCATAATAAGGCCCATTGTTTTGAAACTGTTTTGGAATCAGATGTCCAACAGCCCCGTGTAGGTGTGAAGGTCAGGTGCCCATATACTTTTGGTCATGCAGTGTGTCCTTGTGATATACAACATCTCACAAATCAGTGCATTTTAGTAGGATGTAACCATGTGATTGCCTAGTACACCGGATACTACACTTTACACTAATATAAGGAGCAGCATGCAGTACCATATATGCAGTATCTACTGGTGCAATATGCAGTAAACATTTCAAACACTGCCTTAGGGTGCTGGAATACTTGTGGAATAGTTGTGTGGAATACATGTCTTTGTTAGTGAATATGAGCCAGGTGTTTTTGACAGAGTAGCTTATTTCTAAGCAGCCCTATTTGGAAGAAGGCTTTTATTTCTGTTGTAACTCTGTTACTATATCATGTTGTGGAAAATGTGAGAAATATTCAAAGAAAAAAACTATAGAAAACCATTCAATTGACTGGATGTGTCCAAATGTGTGCAGCTTTCCTCACAAACATCAAATGACCTCACAGTACGTTTATCACACATGGTCTCATGACTGCGTGGGTATAGACTGATTTACAGACCCTGAGCACTTTTACTTTGCCTCGCTTCTACCTTGCACTCCACTCCTCAGTCCTCTACACCCTCCATTAGCACATTCAATAGAGCCGTTTCTCATCCCCTCTTAGAACATTCTCTTCTCTGTCTTCCTCTCCATCTCTTTCCATCTCCCTCCCTCTACGCCCACACGAGCATGAGCCCACCAATGTTTCTCCTGCCCACTGTACCAGCACTGGATTCCATTATCCGTAATTGTAGAGGTGACTAAAAGCGGGTGTCATAAAACACTTTGCTCATAAACAAAGGCAACAGCTGGAGAGTATGATGGTTGGTGCAATGCTAATAGTGTTTTAATCTTCCACAAAGACCTAATAAAACTTCATAATTACAGCCGAGACAAGAGGCATAAAGCATCCCATCAATTGGAACGTGAGTGGAGGCTGTTGGATTAAGCAAAGCGCAACTGTAGAGGCTCTCCATTCACTCTTCTCTTCATACAGCATGACGGAATAGCTTCCGCAAAGACTGATATTAGGGGAGTGAATCTCACAGTAAACTCCATTCGGTTATGATTTTTTCTAGGAAACGATTCAGTCCGGCTCAACTATACTACTAATCAAAAGTACAGGCTTTTATATGTAAAATGCTTTGATCCACGCAAATTTGATTTTGCTCTAATGCTTTAAAAGATTTTACCTGAACAAATATAAATAACGTACTTTTCACATGTTCACTTTTAATCGAACGTAAGTGAAATATTCAACTGAAAATCAAAAAAGAAGAAAAATCTGAGTTTTTTTTTTTTTAAAGGCCCACACAAAGGACAGTTGCAGAACTGTATGGTGCAGAAGTTGAACACTCCCAGTGAAAATACAGATTCTGTTTAAAATAATTCAGCACGTGTTCTAAAGGGAGTTAATATATTTAAAAAATATCAATTCAAAAATATTAAATACGTCATCATTTTGCACAGGACATATTTTAGGCTTGAAATTAGCTAATAAACAATAATTGTGCATTAAAATGTGCAGAGGTGTGTTCACTGTAAAGAATGTGTGCTAATTTACACTTAGAAAATGAACAAAATGTTATTTGACCAGGGGTGTCCAAACATTTTTGACTGTAGACACAGCCTGTTTTTCTGAACCTGTTTTTATGATGTCATAAAAACAAAATGTACACATATTCATTATTCTCCCTAAAGCAGTTTTGTCCTGCCTATTGAAATTATGAAGAATGGTAACACTTTATTTGAAGGCTACCTATATAAGGACTTCATAACACATTCATAAGCACTGAATAATGTGTTTATGAAGCACTACTTGAACATTTATTAAGTGCTTATGTCGGTTCTCGCAACCTGACATAAGATGTTTTATGAAATAAATGACATTGTACTGACATAATAAGAATAAACCTTGAACATGTTTACAGCACTAAACATATTTAAACCACTATACATAACTATTTATGTCAGCATTCTTAAGACGACATTGTACTGATATCAGGTGAAATATGCCTGGGAACCACCCCCTCTTCCCTCCATGGCATGGATAAGATGATTGATGCAATTATGTATAGGGTTTAAAATGTTTAGTGCTGTAAATATGTTCAACGTTTATTCTTATTATGTCAGGACAATGTCATTTATTTCATAAAACATCTTATGTCAGGTTGTGAGACCCGACATAAGCACTTAATAAATGTTCAGTAGTGATTCATAAACACATTATTCAGTGCTTATGACTGCGTCATGAAGTCCTTATGTAGGTAGCCTTCAAATAAAGTGTTACTGGAATGATTCAACCTTGCCTCCTTTTTGAGCAAGACGCAATACAGGACAGCCAATCCAAACAGAGATAATTTACATATATCAACATATAAATCACAGTGATTGTGATAAAGTTTGAAAAATGGTGACATAAAAATGGTCTATTTTTGGTACATAAACACATCCGAGTGCCATAACTAGGCCTCGGGGAAAAATACAAAAAAAAACTATAGGTTTTGGGATATATATGATAGACCTGTCTGGGGTGTTACCTGCCATGAACGCTGAGATAGGTTCTAGACCCAGGAGGATCAGCAGTGGGAAGTTGAATAGGAGCAGCTATTATGTTTTCAATGTAGCGCAATATTTACAATTTTAATACATTTTAAAAGGCGTGCATGTTTTATTGCCTATTATTACAATCACATCCAAAAATCTATGCAGTTCAATCATCACCCTCATTTGTATCTCAGACTTTTTTTGGGGCATATTTACACCTCTAACCAAAATACAGAGCTGTTTGCCAAACACAAACTGCATGTTCAATTATTGACTGAAAGGTGGCAAACAGCTATAACAAATCTGGCCCAGAAATGGAAGTGCCTCCCCCTCCACAGCGTGAAATCTATTACCCCAGGCACTCCCAAAATAAACAATACAAGGAGCCAAACCTCAAGTGACCTTTATTTCTGTATTCCATGCATGCGACTTAGATATTTTATGCTTGGTAAGGTTATAAAAATCTGTGGCCTGGCAGTTGTGTGGGTGGAGTGGCAGTCAACATGCAGGGGCTAGCTGGGGTTAATGCTTTACTGCCTGCTCAGAGAAAGTATGTGTGTGTGTGTGTGTGTGTGTGTGTGTGTGTGTGTGTGTGTGTGGACAGGAGCCTATGGCTCAGTCTATATGTTCAGTGTCTCACTCTGACTAGCCAGATGTTTCCATTTAATTGGAGTGCAAGCTGAAAACCCCAGGAGAATGATTTCAACCTCAGACTCTTCTTAGTCTGTAAGGTAAGAAGGTTACAGCTTGTGGCAAAAGATGGGATTACAAACATGCTAAGTTAACTGTTAATAAAATGACAGCAAAAAACAGACGCCCTAATGTTAAAAACATCCTCAAACAACATCATCTAACATGAAGGTCCCTTACTGGCAAAGACGATGGCATCTACTACTGACTCTTACATTGAAAATATAGTATACTGTATAAACAGTACACTGCAAATGTCAAAGACCACCCTTCATTTATCTAATTTCTAGGTCAAATGGCCCTCAGGTACAAGTTATTAATTTTTCATTAGATATTTCTGTGGAGGTCTGATAAAATACAATTACATAATGAAGTGGAGAGTCAAAGGAAAATTCATTTTAAAAACAGTTGACAAAACTAGTGTTGAAAAAATGATTAAAAGTTATAGGGAAAATGGGACTCCATACAACCCTGCAAGACCTGGTAGACCACCAAACTGTCACCAACAGACAAACAGATGTCATAACGCATAAAAAAGTGTAAATTCAGTTTCTCCAGCCTGTTTAACTTGTTTAAGTTTCTGTTAAATGTTTTTTGCTTGTTTTCCTGATGCTGAAAAATCTTTAACTTGTACTTAACGGCGGCTTTAAATGAAAACTAAACAGATAACATGGTCTCTGAATTCTAAGAGCACTGCACCTGAAAAAACTTTGTAGGGAGTACTATGTTTTCTGCTGCAATATTAAAGTGGTAGGATGCTGCTTTATGGATATATTTTACAGTCTAATCCAGTCATATGGCATGGCATTGATCTAAACACAGAACATTGTGTTTAGATCAATGCTATCTGTTTGACGTTGGACATGATGACGAACTAAAAGCATATTAATCTGCATATTAGTTTCTTTTCTGTAAGTGGTAGTTTGTGACCAAAATCTATAAACTTCTGGGACTGTCACATTGAGCTTTTTCATGGCATAATAGGCGGAATGACTGCACTCTGAGATTGTGCTATTTATATCATTTAAAATGAGGAAGCAGTGATTTCTTCCTCTGCACAAAGAGGTTAAGGTAGTTTGTGTGGTCCAGTGTCAAGGAGAAACATATTGATTCTGGCAATGGACCTACAACCGACACAAAGGAGCTTGCCATACTTAGACTCAGTGTAGCGTCCAGGATGTGGTAAACAACAGAGCAATGCCCAAACCCAGAGTCCTTTGAGGGCTCCCTAGAGGAGCCTGACAGACTCAGAGAGTGAGCAGATGCACCTCCACAGCTTTCAAATAAAGGTAGAGGAGGACAGTCCCAGGGTACCATCCACATGTCAATGAAAACAAAAGACGCCAACTGGTGGGCTGTTTAGAAACCAATGAGATTTGCCACAATGACTGCGCGTCTCATTCCCCAGTGAGCGAGGCCCTAAGTGATGGGTGGCTTGAGGTGAAGTCGTTTGCCTGCTAGATCAAAGTCTTGCAATCACCCAGAGATGCCTATTCATTGCCCATTAACATCACCTGTAAATCTTCCTCCGCCTTCAAACCAGTGAGCCGACTTGGGAATTCAGCATCTTGTTGAGGTTTACTGACTTCTGAGAACTCAATAAGATGTCGCCTCAGAACAGAAGGTGCTGAAAGCCCTCCAACTTCAGCACTCCCTGAGGAATAAATAGACGCGGAGGTTTATCGTTACCGAAAGTACATGTTCTTTTTTCTGGTCTCCTAGGTATGTCTGTCCTAATAAGGACTAGTCCTTGTGACCTCTTTGGAAAAACCCAGGTATGTGGCAGACATGAAATCCTCAAGCGATGAACTTCCTCACACTAAAACAATGCTTAAATTACACTGTGAATGCAATGCCCTTCGAGACAGCACCTTTGAAAGAGTGATGATTATTGTTATTATATCATATTTTCCACCTGTCTGGACTCTTAAAGTGCTGGAAGAGATGGTAAGCATTCATTATGTTGAGCAAGATACAGAGATAATCAGAATTAATTATGCACCGACACCACATAACACTATTTCTCTGCAAATAATATATTTCCATCTTTGAGACGGACTGAAGCGGTCCTGATGAGCCAGATTCAACATATTTTATGGCCTATAACATAAAACAGCTTGTCCACACTAATGTCACCACTAAAATGTAGTTATAAGAGTGTGACGTGTGGGGCGCTGTAGTTAAAAGGGTTAATCTCAAGCGACTATGCGATCTTGGGAACACAAGAATGCACTTTTAGGCATTAGCAGTCTTACATAAGTACACAAATTTGAGATAAGGGTGATAAACTGACATTGCTGGTCCCTGAATAATGTAAGCTCTGGTAATTAAATCGAAGTACCTTGTGTTGTGTCCAGAAAGACAATCTCCTCTTCATTGATTGAAAATAAACAGAAAGGGAACAAAAATATCTGGCTCCTCTTATCGGCTGGACTCTTTGACTCTTATATGTCAAGAGTTGTTACTTTGTTTTGCTTTACTTTTCAAATGGAAACATAACATTTCTTTATATAGTGAGTTATGCAACAAATTACATGTGCATTTTGTGTCAGCAGGGTCAGGTCCGCACTTCTGACTTCTTTAGGTCTGTTTTGATAAAAATGACTGGGATGGGATGGTTTTTTTTTTCTTTCTACAAAAATAGACAGGGTGCACAACAATACACACTTCATCAAATTCAAATCACAATAAAATACAACAGGCAATGTTGCTTGAAAGTTCAGACTGCTTCAGTGCTCTACAAATGACAAATAATGAAAAGCCCATATCCCACATTTATCTTATTTTTATCTTTAAGGTACACTTATAACACTTGTGTGTGTTTATATTCCAAAATGATCGCAGAATTAATTGTCACTGTGCTTTTAAGCCTACATCTGTACTAATTGGCCGCCCTGTACCTTATTTAAAAATCCGTCCAGGCTGAAACGCTCCTTAGAACTTGAAAGGGTGGGGCTAAACGGCTGTAGACTGAATAGGCAAAGATTTGTAAATGTGTTGGTTTTCATGACATTACATAAACAATGAAATCACAAGCTGTTTTTGCGGCTTACTTAACATATATAGACTACATGGACTGAAGCGTGAAAAATTTTGAAACTTTAGCACTGTTACAGAAGTGTTACATACATTTATTTATTACAAATTCCAAAAAAGGAAGGAAAACTCAGTTTCTCGCAATATGGACCCATTAATATTAAATTATACCATACATACGCCGTCGCCAGGGATAACTGTGACTCCTAATGGGTAAAATGGTGTCATCTGACGTAGTTTAACTCGGTCCTCCTGCCAGGATCTGAGTGTGAATTCTGACAGTGCCCCAGCCATCTGTGGTTGGAAAACCAACAGAGCACAATTGTACAATTGGCCCTGCTGCTCTCTGTCAATCTGCAGCGGTGCTGGCCAACTGTGGGCATCTGCCGACTCATGTACCAGTTGTGTGAGCAGCAGTTCAAAAAGATGTGATGATTGGCTACATGTGTCTTGTGCATGCCACATGCATGCCTCCCCTGTCTTAGATTAATTGTGGTCATACAATAAACTTCTAAAACTGAAAGGTTCTGAAGGGTTCTTGGCTTGAACATGTTCACAGGAAAAGGCATTTGATTGGCAGTGAATCATTAAATAATTTGGAGGTTCTTTTAACTTTAAAACGGTTCTTTTCACTTGGAAATCTCATGTGCAAAAATGGTTCCTTTAAAGAAAAATCCACAGAAGGGTTCTTTAGGGACAACGGCTCTCATATGTCATCGCTTCAAAGAACCCTTTCCGGCACATTCATTTTTAAAAGTGCAAGATTCAAATGTAGTTAACTGAAATCATCCATCCATCCATTTTCTAAGCCGTTTCTCCGGCAGGGTCGCGGGAGGGTGCTGGAACCTATCCCAGCAGTCTTCGGGCTGTAGGCAGGATACACCCTGGACAGGTCGGCAGTCCATCGCAGGGCAGACAGACAGACAGACACAGACAGTCACTCACACCCAGGGGCAGTTTAGTATGTCCAATTGGCCTGACTGCATGTCTTTGGACTGTGGGAGGAAACCGGAGAACCCGGAGGAAACCCACACAGACACGGGGAGAACATGCAAACTCCACACAGAGAGGACCCCGGTCCCCGGCCGGGGAATCGAACCCAGGCCCTCCTCGCTGTGAGGCGACAGCGCTACCCACCACGCCACCGTGCCACCCTGAAATCATCTAAACATGAAAAATGTTTATGTCTCTAAGTTCCCCTTAACGTTATAGCTATAGCTGTTTTTCCACCCAGCAGTGCGCATGGCACAGTACAGTTATAATTCAAACTCAAATCTATCTGTACCCTGGTTGAGTACCTGTATTGAGGAACCAACTGCTGTACAGACCCATGTAATTACACAGGTTCTCTTGAGGTTCTGTGGAGTCCCTTAATGTCATACATGGTGCTAATGTTAACAGTAAACACAAACAACAGTAGCAACAATGAAGCTCTATGCTGTAAAACGACTGTGCATGATAAATCAGAGGCCTGCACTATTTCTAGCTTGACTTTGTAAAGAATTTCCGTTCTGTAATTTCCACAATACTGTACTGTGTAGGAGCCAGCATGCTGCTTTAAATATTTTTTACAGTTTTATACAGCTTTCTGTTTCACTGGGCACCCATACGTTCCTGGCGCAGCACTCATTGTAACCAGGCAAGAGGGGTGAATTCAGCACAGGTACTCATGTATGGGTCACTTGGCAGTGGAATCAACAATAAAACGAGTAATTAAGAATAAGGTCTCCATGCAAACCTTACTGTATCAAACACCACATAATTCACTAGATGTGAAATACTGTGCCAGCTAAAATGATGGTGCGCTTCTGTAATGTCAGAAAGCTAACGAAACGATTCTAACTAGTTTATAATTCTTTACGTCTAAAACTAGAGCGTCCCTGATAGCACACTTTGGTACCTGGTCAAAACATACCATGATTGGCACAGAACCACTGGGTTTAATCACTCAAAGTCCTGAGAATATCCACAGCATGCTCAGAGAAGCAATTTGTGGTGAAATTTACTACAATAACGAAAAATATCGTCACACTTCCCAGCTGTAAAGCTCACCCCAGCGCTGGTATTTTTACCCCACTGTAAGATGCACTTTTACCGGATGATTGATCCCTCTTGCGCCATTACACTATTCTTCACTGCGCACTCCCCCTACGCAAAGTACTTAGCTCACACTTGCTCAAGTGAGAGTGCTCTTAATACATCATAACTGTTACAGTGTCATATTTGCCATTTTGCCTTAATGTCAGCCAACCTCGCTCTTGGTGCAGCTTCTATCATGTATAATTCATCCACTCTGTGGAGTCTGTCGGGCGGACGGCCATCGCACTAACTCGACAAGGCTGAGCATAGTGGGCCTGCACAACATGCTTTCGCTGACACACTGTCATCACGCAAGCGTCACACATCTCAGAAATTGCAGTAGTAAGTCTCTTGGCTTGATACACACACACACACACACACACACACACACACACACACACACACACACACACACACCAGAATGAGGAGTTGCCCTCTTCTGCAATCTCATGTAACACCACCAGGTACCCAGAGGCATACAGGTTCACCTTCATGATGCAAAAGTCTACTCATGCCCTCAAGCCAAGCACTTTACCTCAAGAAGCTACAAGGGGAATTTCCAAACTGCAAACCTCTTACCAAACTCTCAAAGTCAGTCACAGAACTAATAACTTGCTATCATACTTTATAAATAATAGCACTTTGTTCTAAATGATTCAACTTAAAAATATGTTTTGATGTGGTAACAAGCAGTATAAGCACTTGAACTTTCTAGGTTCTAGAGTTATTACGTATGGACCCACTTACGCCTTCAAGTCAGTGTGTAACATTAACTGAACCATCCTTCTACGTTTTTATATTAAATGACATCAGCTATAAAATTATAACCCTTTAACAGTTCATGCTTATTAAATCCCGATGTTTACAGGAGGTGGTGGGGTGGGGGAGTTGGGGGGGGGGGGGGGTTGCTCAGAAGCACCATGTCTCATGCATAAAAAATAAAGGAGTGAATTAAAGTTAATTTGATTAACAAGTAGGTAAATACCACTTCAAAAGACTGAGGGATTAGAAGACGTTTTGAAATGAATATGCTTAATAATAAACAGAAAATAAAGATATAATCTACAATTTACTATGTAATACAAATTTAAAACTATTGTGATTTAAATACAGCCAATCTTTTTTTTTCTTGACTGACCAGCTGTGTATGATGTCATGTGTTCTTTCGTGGGTGCTCAGCACAAAGATTGAGAACGATCCATCAGTGGCCCTACGGTGGTCTCTTTTCACTGATGGGTGAGGTAAGAGCTGACGAAATGACCAAAAGTGCAGGCTCAAAGTAGATGTACCTAATAAAGTAGCAAGTCAGGCAAAATCAGAGAACACTTTGTTTATTTCATTTCCAGTGAAATTAGGCATTAAATTGTTCATTTTTCAGATGATATTTCTAAGGGTATTAGACATAAGATAACTCACTTCCAAAAGGACGAAGAATGTCACAGGAAAACAAATGAAAACACAGAGTTTCAAAAACTATATTTTAAAGTTGATTTTAAAGAAAATGAGACTCATAACAACCACAGAACTTGATAGACCACCAAAACGGTCACCATCAGATAAACAGCACTTAAATCTTTCATGTTTGCTTCTAATCTGAAAAAAATAGATAAGCATTTCTGTCCATCCTTCTAATTGACTACAACTTAATACTGTGGGCTTGAAAGGAAGTGTATTAATTTGTTAGTTGTAAGCTCTTAATTAAAAAAAAAAAGAAGAAAAAAAAAGAGAGAACAGACAAAAAAAGAACAAAATCAAATCAAACGAAGAAGCTGCTGGTGTTGCCAGAGCAATGGATCGGTCATCCCAAAACCTAGACTTCAACATCACTTAATGCATTTAAGTGACCCTTATTAGTCCCACAACGGGGAAATTCCACCTCCGCATTTAACCCATCCGTGAAACACCACATACACACTAGTGAACACACACACACTAGGGGGCAGTGAGCACACTTGCCCGGAGCGGTGGGCAGCCCTATCCGCAGTGCCCGGGGAGCAGTTGGGGGTTAGGTGTCTTGCTCAAGGACACCTCAGTCATGTGCTGTTGGCTCTGGGGATCAAACCGGCGACCTTCCGGTCACGAGGCTGGATCCCTAACCTCCAGCCCACGACTGTTATTATTTGGATCGTGAGAAGCAGAAAATACAATCAAGTTCCAAGACTGAATTCAGAGGTGTGGAAAAAATTCTGTAAAGATTTCTTTGAAAGTACGAACTCAAGCCTGAAAAGAGTAGAAGCTGTAGTAAAGGCAAAATGTGGACACACTAATTACTGGGAAAAAAGGATGTTAGATTTAGTTGTCGAGGCTTTTGCATAGTTTTCTGTAAAAAAACACACTTAATAGCCTTGAAATAACTTGTACTTAATGGCATTTTGATTGGAAATTAAATAAACAAAGGCGACCACAGTAAATGTATTTATAATGTTCAGAGTCTATGAACCAAGCTAGGGTAGCATTTTTGGGCAAATCTCAGTAGAAATATGACAATCCCTATGCAGTCCAGCAACCAAACAAGCGATCGGTAGTATTGATCTGCAGAATTCTGATAGATGAATGTAGCCGAAGCACGTCAGATCTGGCTGCAGAGAAGCCCAGCTGACACAGCAAATCTGTCTTTTGTGAAGCTCACTAAATTAAAGTGACACCATTTCCTGCGGTTTCCGCAATCCTGTCATCTCCCAAGACTCACTTCCTTACATAAAATAATTACAATCCGCTCATAACAAGAACGCCCAGCGGGCACCCCTGCTGCCAACGGAGGCCTGAAGCCGTAACGGACAACATGGAAGTAATTTCCTCCACACACTTGATCTGCATCGGGCAGAGCAGAGCGTGAGAGGGGAAATTAAATTATAGATTACATTTGACGTGCAGTGCAACAAACTGTGTCTCAGCCAAAGATAAATGACGGCCCTTTATGACAAGGAACAATTTTCTGACCATGCAGATCCACTTTGAAAGTACTGCAAAGGTCAAGGCTGGTGGTGACAAATGATCTCCTCATACGCGGAAATCCCTCATGACCAAATGTTCTCGACGACAAGTACAAGAGATACAAAGAAAAAAAAAATAGGTCAAGATTGAAAGAAAAGGTTAAAGGTTAATTTGTTGGTTAATTTCCCCTCATTTTAATTTCCCTCAAATACTCTGTGAAAAGCCCTTTGTTCCAGTGGCTTCTAATCATTCTCAAGTCAACGACTGAGGTCATGCATCACTGAATTATGGGCTGGACCTTTGCTCGGCTGTACCGGTTCCTTTCCACTGTAAAGTCGTCTGGGTTGGAATCTCCGACTGCTGTTGCAGCGGGAAAATGTCTCGGATTTTTTTCTTTTTGAGTTTCGTTCACTTTTACCTAATCTGAAAGTGGCCTGTCCCCTTTAGGCCCTCTAAGCAATTTACTGTTCTTGGAACTTTACTGAACTTCCAGCCATTTAAAGCTTAACCATCATTAGCCTAGAACAGTGAAAACACCAATGTTCTTCCCTTGAAAAATTATTATGTTGGAGATATGAAGGTTTCATTTCCCTGAGAAGTAAAACAATACTGCTCCAGGAGGCCATATCAACAGTAGCTTTCTGATCCCAGCACCAAGGCCTTCAAAAGTGCTGTTATCTACTGACCTTGAGATTCCAGACTAAACTAACATGAGCAGAACCAAAATGAGACTGCCTTTGATCAGTTGGCTATTGGTGGTCAAGGTTTAGAGTTTTAAGGCAGAAATTTTACATCATGATACTTTTCAAGACATTGTCATGATACACAATATTCATCCCAATATTCCCGTTTTTCTGAGGATTGACGAGAGAAACTGGCACAGTAGCCTCAGTAGTGGCACCAAACTATTAATACAATGACTCATTCAACATCTCCCTGCATTAAATCCAGTTATACATGTCGTGCAGTTGTTAAGTGTTCTTTAGTACTGGCAATATCCATGATATGCCCACAATAGTACATTGACATAATGACATAATTAACCACAATAAATAGCATCATATTGCAGGCTCCTGCTCACCACACTGATGATCTTTTACCCACCAATTAGTAAAGACAAGAGTGTAGAACTGTGTGTACTATTTGAAGAGAGCAGTTGTCAACCACAAGTGGAAATCAAGTACAATTGGTTAGAGAGGGTTTTGCTAAGAAGGGTGAACGTTTATGCAAAAGAGTGAAGTGAGTGGGAATTTCAACACGTGTTCTGCTCCAATACATCATAGTCAGTTAAATGGAACAGCATTTCTCATTCACAGGTTTACAATGAACACACAACAAATCCTCAGGTACTGTGAGAATGTAGAACTACTGAATAGACTTTATAGTAGTTGCAACAGCCCAGGCACAGAAGGTTAACTGCTGAAGAGTCATATTTCTTTGTAATGTTTCGGTTGATAAGCTGATAAGATGTGAGCAGTTAAACCATGGCCTTTGCTGTTTTCTTCAACACTATCCCAACACACGTAAACAACCCATAATCCTTTGGAAGAAGAGCAATGCCCAGCCATCTTTCGAGTAAACCGTGCAGTTATGCGGCTTGTTCCAGATTAGACTCACAAGCCAGACATCTGACCACTGGTAGAGAGTTTGGTGGGTTTTGATGCTCAACGTGGCCAGGAACCACACACTCATGCTCTGTAGAGCAGGCAATAGTTTGATACTGGTAACAAACTAACATTAGGGTTTTGTTCACATTACAAGCCTCAATGCTCAAATCTGATTTCTTGCTCAGATCCAATCTTTATAGCATGATGGTTCACTCTCGTCTAGGTAAGTGACTAAAACCTGTCATTAATGTGAACGAACCGGCATCCTTCCTTCAGACAGTGATGCGTTAGAATTCATAAGACTCCTAGAGACATTTGAAATGAAGCAGTATGTGGGCTCTACCCATAAGCTAGGTCAAATGTGTCCCAAACCTCTGATGTTTTCATATCAGATCATTTCTGCATTTTCTTTCGAATCTATTCAGACATAAAGGAGAAAGTACCTGAAAGTTTCTTAACTTAAATGTTAAAAAAAAAACTTTGCATTGACTCAGAAACAGTTGAGAAGTTTAAAACAGCTTATGATATTTCAGTGAATACAGATCTGACTCCATCCTCTAATGCTCTAGTCTCTGATCTAAGCACTAGATTACAGGAAACCCTTGACATGAGGAAGAATAGCTTGCACACTCTTAAAAAGCCATGGATGAATGCAGACATTCACCAGCTTAAGAAAAATGGTGGTAAAATCAGAGCGCTCATGGAGGAAACCTAAACTGCAGGTGCATTATGATATTCTCAAAGATCAGATCTCAATCTATAACAACGCTATGAAGATATACAGGCAGTCATGCCTCTCCAGGGTAATTAATAGACACAAAGATGATTTTTTTCCACCATAGACCGACTAATTAACCCTACCTTGTCTGCTAGTGCATCTCATGATGATTCATCTTCTAAAGTCGGTAAAGAGTTTGCAATTCATTTTCAAAATGAAACAGGCCTGATAAGACAGGGTGCAGTTCAGCAGACTCAAACAAGCTCCTATAATGTTCCTGATAAGCTACATCAGTAACAGCATCTTTCTCTGCTATCAACTATGAGGAGCTCACAACTTCTTTAACCAAACTAAGTTCATCCGTATGTGATCTCGACCCTGTTCCTACTTCATTCCTTAAGATGTTTTTGGGTGTGTTCACAATGATGTTTTAACTACTGTAAATTGTTCTCTGTCAAGAGGTGTTTTTCCAGATGCTTTTAACACTGCCTAAAAAAGAGTAGCACCCATACTAAATAACTTCAACCAATTTCAAACCTACCTTTTCTAAGTAAAGTCTTAGAAAAAGTTGTTTTCAAACAACTCAATGCGTATCTAATATCAAACAATTTGAATGAGAAGTTTCAGTCAGGTTTTCGCTCCAACCACAGCACTGAGACAGCATTAGCTCACGTTGGGTTGGCCTATTGGGCACAGGTTTAGAATGGTTTAATTCATACACTCACCGGCCACTGTTCAATTGCTTGTTAACATAAATAGCTAATCAGCCAATCACACGGCCGCAACTCAGTGCATTTAGGCATGTAGAGGTGGTCAAGACAACTTGCTGAAGTGCAGACCGAGCATCAGAACGGGGAAGAAAGGGGATTTAAGGGGCTTTGAACGTGGCGTGGTTGTTGGTGCCAGACGGGCTGGTCTGAGTATTTCAGAAACTGCTGATCTGCTGGGATTTTCACGCTCAACTATCTCCAGGGTTTACAGAGAACGGTCCGAGAAAGAGGAAATATCCAGTGAGCGGTCAGTTGTGTGGACGAACATGCCTTGTTGATGTGAGAGGTCAGAGGAGAATGGGCAGACTGGTTACAGATGATAGAAAGGCAACAAGAACTCAAATAACCAACCAGAATCTCTGAGGAACCAACACCTTGTTGAAAGCCTGCCACGAAGAATTAAGACAGTTCTGAAGGCAGGGGGTCCAGCCTTTTACTAGCAAGGTGTACCTAATAAAGTGAGTGTATTTACGTTCTGTTAGTAGCTTTTAAAGCTCCCTCTGTAAAACACAGAAAACATGGAGAGGCCTCTTTCAGTTATTCTGCTTCGAAACTGTGGAACTCAATTCCATCTTTTATTACACAGTCACGCTCAGTGCTTACTTTTAAGAAGCATCTAAAAATGTATCTGTTTAGCATTTAATTAAAACTATGCCTTGTGGTATTTATCTTCTAATTTAATCTGTTTCATTTTCTTCTGATTCTAAATAAATACTAACGATTTCTTGTATAACTATGTTTTATCGCCTGTCTGTAAAGCACTATGAGCTGCCACCGGCATGAAAAGTGCTAGACAAATAAAAATTATTATTATTATTGTTGTTGCTGATGTTGTTGTTGACCTGTATGTGCACATCCTAATCAACATCAACAATCAAGTAACTTCACATAAAGGAATCTTATGCATCATGAACAGCAAAACAAACTCATGAGCAGAACAAGCCTTATCCGCGAAGATAATTAACTCATGATGCACTCTCTCAGCTCTTCATTATTAGAGCAAGAAGAAGGCAAAAAGGGTAAGATATGTTGCTTTTCCACCGTTCTGTTTGGCGATGCAGTCATGATAATGCTGAATGATGTCACCCGCACAAAGGAAAAAAAAGCACATGAATTCTTATGTAAGTATTCACACTAAGGTTCTTCTTCTTCTTCTTCTTCTTCTTCTTCTTTCGGCTGCTCCCTTTAGGGGTCGCCACAGCGGATCACCTGCATCCATCTTCTCCTATCCACTGCCTCCTCTACTTTCACACCAACCATCTCCATGTCCACCTTCACTACATCCATAAACCTTCTCTGAGGTCTACCTCTTCTCCTTCTACCCGGCAGCTCCATCTCCAACATATATGCACTATTCCTCCTCAACACATGTCCAAACCATCTCAACCTGGCCTCTCTGGCTTTATCTCCAAACTGCTCCACCTTCACTGTCCCTCTGATCTGCTCATTTCTAATCTTGTCCATCCTTGTCACTCCCAACGAAAATCTCAGCATCTTCATCTCCGCCACCTCCAGCTCAGCCTCCTGTCTTTTAGACAGAGCCATGGTCTCCAAACCACACATCATAGCAGGACGCACTACTGTCTTGTAAACCTTCCCTTTTGTCCTTCTGTCACACATCAGCCCTGACACCCGTCTCCACCCACTCCATCCTGCCTGCCCTCTCTTCTTCACCTCTTTTCTACACCTCTTTTCAACTAAGGTTGCACGGCAATAAATTGGACTGGCTACGTTCTAGCCTTAGGCTACATACACAGCAGTTAAAAGTGGCCCAAATCCGATCTTTGTCCTCATGTGTGATACAGATGTGTTATTGGTGTGGCAGTGTGAACAGCACTGCACATGGAATCTGACATTTTTAATTCCCATTCGGGACACTTTGTGGTGTTGAAATCCAAAACGTATCTAATATGCGGCAATGCAACTCCGTCTAAACAGCCAGATCGGAATTCATGTGACTTTTACGTCAGTCCAAATCCAAAGATCTGTCATAATTCTGCACTGCTGAGAAACCCTGAGGGGTGATGTTTCTGAGACTTGTTCGAAGGGATTTTGAAAGAAATGATCCAAAGTGGCCTTAGGAGAATGAGGCTGCAGTGTCAAAGAACAGTTAAGTGTCTGAAAGCAAGTTTAAAGAATGAATTAAAGTGACCAAGCCCTTTTTACAGCGAGCTCAAACACATCCTGGGTGATGAGCCCAGCTGCCCAGTCAATGAAGCTTGCATGATCGCTTCTACGATTCTGACAAAGATGGAACTGAAACCTTCGGACTGTTTACCTCTGGACGACCGCACCATGTGAGGCACTGTTCTTTAGCAGATGCAGGAAAAAGATACTGTGAACAGCCAAACAAAAAAAAAACCTGATCTCACCTCCTTCTATCGGTGGAGCATCTGAGGCTGAGACTATGTCCAGATTGGTGGAGCTGGTGAGTCAGCTTAGGAGCTGCTGACTGTACTATAAGGTAAGACTTGGTGTTTGACCCCTTCTTTCTCTGTACATGAGTATAGCGGCGGGGTGAGAGAGGATTAGAAGCGTAATCCACCCACTGTAGGCTTATCAGCACATGCCACGGCTGTGTCACCATTCAACCAGCCTCCTCTTCGGGAGAGCTCCAGCATTAATAATGAATGAATAAATAAATAACACTAGCACATGCAAAATGCCCCCAGAACGAATGGCACAAAAACCCAAAGTAAATTCAATGTGACTTCCAAATTTTCCAGGCACTGTAAACTGCTGATGTAGGTGTCTGTGTGTGTGTGTGTGTGTGTGTGTGTGTGTGTGTGTATGGTGAAAGCTATGTAGAAACCCTTAAAAATGAAAAGGTTCCAAATAATGAAATAAGCTTGGCAATGAGATAAGCTTAATTTGTGTTGATTTAAAATAATTATGTGAAGCAAATATAATGACATTTTAACATGTTTATTTATTTCCATTTCTACATAAAGTACAGAAAAACATTTAGAAATATCTTAAATTTCAGCACATCATCTGTTGCCAAAAGGGCCCGTCCAGCGGTTTTTGGCTATACTGCAAAGTTTTGCTCCAAGTAAGTCATACTGTGGCCTAAACCAGGGTTTCTCAACCACTAGACTGGACCACAAGTGGGCCACGAAGCAGCCTCTGGTGGTTCTTGGGCCAACTGAGGTGGAGTCATAGTGGGCCATTGATTATAAGTGACTAGTGTTCAAAATCAGTTACAGGGATATAACACTTAACTTGACACCATTCTGGCTGATTTCTTGTAAATAACAAGCTTAGGTTAGCCTAATCTGTTGATATTTTATGTTCAGTGATAGATGCTGCATAGTGTGGCATCCAAAAATTGTTTGTTTTTGGTTTTCCTGTAGGCGCAGCGGGTAGTGCTGTTGCCTCACAGCAAAAAGGGCCTGGGTTCGATTCCCCAGCCGGGCGACCAGGGTCCTTTCCAAAGTCCAAAGACATGTAGTAGGCTCCAGCACCCGTCTGCGACCCTGAGGGAGAAGCAGCTTAGAAAGTGTGTGTGTGGGTTTTCCTGTGGGACTTTCCTGTGATGCTTTCTAGTGATAGACAGGTGGACATTGAGGCAGAAAAGTTGAGAATCCCTGCCTTAAAGCACAGACAAATCTGTAAAACTTTAATGAAGAGCTCCATGTGTTTTGAGAGGACTCTAAACTAAAGAAGAAAACTTTAGATACCAAACATATCACCAGCTGACTGACTACTGATCCCAGGTAAATTCTATACATTTTTTTTTAAAACATCCCAAAACAAAGTTTGCTAAATGGTTGCTGGTTTGGACATAAAGTTCTAGGAAAAACTTCTCAAAGGTATAGAATATTTACTCCACTGCCTGAAAAGACAAATAGGTTTTTCAGTGTACAGTACATTCAGCTCCAACAGCAACGTCTTATCATGCTGCATGTAGAGTAGCCTGACTCTGAGTGCAAGGACGTTTCCACCCAATTTGAATAGCCTTTGATTTGTGAGTACCTGTTATGATTCACACATGTACTAACTCTCCATAAGACCCTGACATAAGTGCCCTCAAGACTCGGCACGCTGTCCCAGTCATAATCAATGCGCAGGACTCGTTCACCGCCGAGCTATTTTAGGAGACAAGACTTGCATCGCTGAGATTGGAGTAAACTAGAAATTAATGCATTTGCAATGCGGAGAGCACTTCACTTTCTCGCCTGCCGACTGCAGACAATTCCAATTTCACATGCAATCCATCTTTCTCGCAGACTTCCCATTTAAGTGAAGTACATGAATTAGAGGGGAAGTCAAAAAATTGTAAATAAATAAATAAATAAATGAAATGAGAAAAGGGAAAAAAGAGCAGGATGGTAATTTCATTCTTCATCTCCTGTTCCACTTTAATCTAGAAAGCCAACGTTGGACGTATTATCCATTTTCCGCACACTGCTTTATGTCAGCCTGCCTGCCCGTCTGACGAGATTCCGAGGGTGATGTATCGCCGCCACGGATCCATGTAAAACGGCCGTGCTCTCCAGGATTGAAATTAAACACAATGTAAGGATAATTTGATTGAGATGAGCGAATGGCTGGCAGGGTGTAATTGGCCATGTAATACTGGGGACTGGCTTGGAGGAAGTGGCGAGTGATGGCAGTGCCGGAGTTGTAAATAACCCATCTCGCCAGCTGAATGGCGGTGCGTGTGACAGGACAAATGGCTGACACATCAACCAACCCACCGGCCCACCGGCCTCTGGAGACTCATCTGTGCTCTATCCGGCTCGACCTGCTGCTGTTGAGACCCGCACAGACGCAGCTGCTTATCCTCCACAATCCACACAGTCCCTCTGCTCTCATAGCTGGTACTGTGAGCTCATTCTATACAGTGGTGCAAATTACAGCTCAGGCAGAAACAGCAGTTTCTAAGAGACGAGATTGCTCTTAGACTGCAAAACTTTCAACAGAATAACAGGAAATATTTGGCGCTCTGCTAGGAATGTGAATATCTACTGTGTTATGCTTAACCCTTCTGAGACATGGAATATGGATTATTCTACTGAATTAGTTCAAACTGCAGTCCCACAAAACGATTTAAAAACAATTAAGTATTCACGCCTCACATATTTATAAGGATAATGAAATTATTTATTTAAACCTAAGATATTAATTGGGACAGTAGTGAACTAAATACACTATATTGGCAAAAGTGTTGGTCTGCCTTCACACACACATGAACTTGAGTGACATCCCATTCTTAATCCATAGGGTTTAATATGATGTCGGCTCACCCTTTGCGGCTACAACAACTTCAACTCTTCTGGGAAGGCTTTACACAAGGCTTAGGAGTGTGTTTAATCCCCCCACTGAAACTTTATACTTAGCACAATGCAGTTAGACAAGTACCGTTCTCCTGGCAACCGCCAAACCCAGACTCATCCATCGAATTGCCTGATGGGGAAGCGTCACTCCAGAGAACACGTCTCCACTGCTCTAGAGTCTAGGAGTCTTGCCCAAGGACTCTTATTGGTATAGTGTAGGGTGCTTACCCAGGTTGGGATTGAACCCCAGTCTACAGTATAGAAGGCAGAGGTGTTACCCACTACACTAACCCAACCATTTACTGTGGAAAGGTCACAACTGATCAACAGTATCTCCACATTGAGTCCTGCAGCAGTCCACACAGTTCACTGGCTCACAGCTCCTAACCCTTTCAGACCCTGCGTTCATGCAATGGACATTGTGTGTTTGCTTCTTTATTTCATACATAACTCCAATTGTGACCCTGTTGTCCACCAGAATTAACAGCCAGTCAAACAGCAGCTTAGTCCCTCCCATTGCATTGGTGAAAAATCAGCAGTAAGACATGGCAGCACTGCAGGCAAAGAGGCAGAACAAGAGCTCATTTTAACTCTATCTAATTTAGCGCTGTCATAATGTTGTGTCTTTGTTATACCGTTGTACTGTGAAAGAACAAGCTCAATAGCAGGATGTTTCTAAATCTTAGTGTTTATGATGTATATTTTAGTTTGCAGTGACAGCGTATTCAGACAAATACTGCCCAACATGCAGTACACAGCTGAAGTGCTTCAGGTAACTGAGGGTGGAAACATCTCAGAAATGGAAAGCTGGTCTACTGATGAGGTTAAAGATGTAGAGAGTTGTAGACTAGACTTTTTAAAAAGATGTTTTTTCAAGTATTCTTTACTAAAGACACATTCTCTATAGACACATGAACACTAAGAGACCCATTTGCATGTTTAAATGTTTTTTTTTGTTTTATTTGCATGATGCCTCATTCATAAAACACTGCCACTGCTTTGTTTACCCCATTATGATGACTTCTACCGCGTCAAATATGGAAGTGTGAATAAAGGGGTCAATGCAAAAATCCAAGAAATTCTGTCGAAAGTGCAGGTTTTAAACGTTCAACCAATATTACATTTGTTTGTAAGTAAAAGAGAAATTTTACTATGACTTGAATTTGATGAAATGTTAGTGTTGTGCGTATAGCCTTCATTTGTGGAGAGAAAAATATCCATTTCTGCCATGTTTTAATTTCGTGATAATTAGAAAAATACAAGTGCAAACTCAAAGATCAATATAAGATGTACACTGAATGTGAATGACTTTCATTATAAAACGATGTAATCACCTTTTTCATACATTTTGATTTAAACCGTACTGACAGTGTATTTATTTTATTCTTATGGAACGGATGTACACATCTAAACCAATGAAATTCAAAGCAACATTTTTTTTCCAGCAGACTGCAAGCACAAAGCTGCTACAAGTTGTGGAGTATCTTGCTGATTACTTAATAAAAGGCAAGACTTCCATTTCAAAGTGAACTGTGAAGTTTGCATCACTCATTGGTAATACGGTTCCTAACTTGAAGTCAGACTTGAATTCCAAACAGCCTGATGCTGTAGTTTAACTGCAACTTCCACAGGAGGTTAAAAAAGTGGTTAGCTAATGGTTTAAGCAAAACGTTTTCTAATTTTAGGAACTTTTAACATTTTTGCCCTCTACAATAAAAGAAATGAGTGCTCGTCCTCATCTCAAACAAAAGCTCTTTGTCCAGAGTGGGTTTCTTCTATTCGTCACCCTGGCACAGCCACTAAAGGCTCTGAGCTGGAGGTACAATGCTCACAATGAAGCTGAGAGGTCATCATCTCCCATCCTCCATTTTGAATAATGCATTTCAGAAAGGCTGAGCTGCTTCCTGCTGAGCTGAAGGAAATTTAGTTGAGCAGCAAAAAAAGTTTTTTTCCACGTCAGTCAGAGGAGCAGGACAGCATGGGGTTGACTTCCTTACTGTCACCTTGAGTTAGCATTCCTGGAACAAGCTCTCTACACCCTTGAAAATGATGATTCTTCAAGGGTTCTTTAGTAAAGGTAATGAGTTCTTTATAGACCTGTTACATGCTTAAATATTTCTCTGCGTGGTGAAATGGTTCTTCAAGATGATGGATATATATATATATACACTGCTCAAAACAATAAAGGGAACACTTAAACAACGCAATATAACTCCAAGTAAATCAAACGTCTGTGAAATCAAACTGTCCACTTAGGAAGCAACACTGACAATCGATTTCACAGCTGTTGTGCAAATGGAACAGACAACAGGTGGAAATTATTGGCGATTAACAAGACACACTCAATAAAGGAGCGGTTCTGCAGGTGGGACCACAGACCACTTCTCAGTACCTTTCTGCTTTCTGGCTGATGTTTTGGTCACTTTTGAATGTTGGTGGTGCTTTCACACTCGTGGTAGCAGGAGACGGACCCTACAACCCACACAAGTGGCTCAGGTAGTGCAGCTCATCCAGGATGGCTCATCAATGCGAGCTGTGGCAAGGAGGTTTGCTGTGTCTGTCAGCGTAGTGTCCAGAGGCTGGAGGCGCTACCAGGAGACAGGCCAGTACACCAGGAGACGTGGAGGAGGCCATAGGACGGCAACAACCCAGCAGCAGGACCGCTACCTCCACCTTTGTGCAAGGAGGAACAGGAGGAGCACTGCCAGAGCCCTGCAGAATGACCTCCAGCAGGCCACAAATGTGCATGTGTCTGCACAAACAGTTAGAAACCGACTCCATGAGGATGGTATGAGGTCCCCACGTCCACAGATGGGGGCTGTGCTCACAGCCCAACACTGTGCAGGATGCTTGGCATTTGCCAGAGAACAGCAGGATTGGCAAATTGGCCACTGGCGCCCTGTGATCTTCACAGATAAAAGCAGGTTCACACTGAGCACATGTGACAGACGTGACAGAGTCTGTAGACGCCGTGGAGAGCGATCTGCTGCCTGCAACATCCTTCAGCATGACCGGTTTGGCAGTGGGTCAGTAATGGTGTGGGGTGGCATTTCTTTGTGCTCGCCAGAGGTAGCCTGACTGCCATTAGGTACCGAGATGAGATCCTCAGACCCCTTGTGAGACCATATGCTGGTGCGGTTGGCCCTGGGTTCCTCCTAATGCAGGACAATGCTAGACCTCATGTGGCTGGAGTGTGCCAGCAGTTCCTGCAAGATGAAGGCATTGAAGCTATGGAACGGCCCGCCCGTTCCCCAGACCTGAATCCGATTGAGCACATCTGGGACATCATGTCTCGCTCCATCCACCAACGCCACGTTGCACCACAGACTGTCCAGGAGTTGGCGGATGCTTTAGTCCAGGTCTGGGAGGAGATCCCTCAGGAGACCATCCGCCACCTCATCAGGAGCTGCCCAGGCGTGGGAGGTAGGTCATACAGGCTCGTGGAGGCCGGACACAACACTGAGCCTCATTTTGACTTGTTTTAAGGACATTACATCAAAGTTGGATCAGCCTGTCGTGTGTTTTTCCACTTTAATTGTGTGTGTGACTCCAAATCCAGGCCTCCACTGGTTAATAAATTTGATTTCCATTGATGATTTTTGTGTGATTTTGTTGTCAGCACATTCAACTTTGTACAGAACAAAGTATTCAATGAGAATATTTCAATCATTCAGATCTAGGATGTGTTATTTGAGTGTTCCCTTTATTTTTTTTGAGCAGTGTATTTTGTTGTCAGAACGAAACCTCCAAAATGGTAACCGACTTTGTTTTTAATGAAAGCCAATGGAACCAGAATTTTTTTCAGTTATTTTGGGCCACTTCTGTTGGTCCATCCATCATGAAATGAGAGGGCAACAGGCGTTTTTAAAATATGTCAAAAACTGAAAAACATCAAAAATGGAGATACGAGGTTTTGTTCTGACAACTGCGAGATATGTACATATATTCAGGTGTAAGATGTAAAGGTAGCTAGCTAAAATCTAGGTTTAAATTGTATGTATAAAAAAATAACTAGCAGGTTACATCTCAGTGTTTTATAGTTTATATGTATATATGTTATATATATATATATATATATATATATATATGTTTTATAGTAGTAAGTCCCTGTTTACTGAACAAAAGGTGAAAGTCATCAAATGATCTATTCATGACCTTAGACCTTTGACCAGAACCCCCTTCTCCAAGTTATTATGTCCAGTCGTAGCTCCAATAGGTTGTCTTTACCTCTTTTTCTTAGAGCTTTTTGGATTAGAACAGGTCTCACACGTGGTACAATTTCCCATCTAGTTTTCGCTCCTCTATCAGGTCACAGCCGATAACATTTGCCCAGTGTGCCCACAGTCATCAGGTTCTTAGTGCAAAATCTTGAACGGTGGTAAACAAGATCTGTCTGGACACGACTTTCTCTGTCTGTGGTGTCTCTGTTTGTGCCAACAGGGCCATCATTCAGCCCAGTTACCTTGAGCTGAAGTGACCAGGCACAGTGTCAAGTGGTGTGAGAGCTGAATCACGCACAAGCTGTGGCCTGAGATGGCAGATACTGTGCCCTTACAGCTGTGCAGCAAGAAAAACAAAAAACAACAGTTTTCCTGTAAAGGAGGATTTGCACACATGTGGTGATCTTGGCTGAGAACTAGAAAAGAAGGCAGGGGGTCTTGGACCAGGTTTACATTTTAAGTAGGGATGTAAATTTTTTTGACCAACCACCGTTCTTTTTATGGCTTTTTGAACCAACAAACCTATTAATTAAAGACACACTCTACAAAAACATCAGTAGGTTTTATACAAACAAGGCTTTACATTTCATTGAATTCCTGTACACAGCCTAATGTAACAGATATGGCAATAATGTGATGTAGTCTACTTATTTATATCAAAAAACATATAAATAACATATAATGCCTTAACTGTCCACAATAAACACACCCTTTCATAACCAGAGTGTTAATTTGGTAAGAATGTATGTTAATAGATATCACACTGTTTATTGCAAAAGCATAAAGTACCTCCAAATCATTAAGCCTCAGCCATGGCCTGATGGACTATACGTAGTCACCTATACAGTTGCCACTCCTCACCCAAAAGAAAAGAAAAAACTTTGCTGAGATTAGCTGAGAGCAGACTGTTCCAGTACTAGAACAGATCCAACTATTTAGGTCAAACTGTCAAGTGCAAGCAACACTTCAAAATTCACAAAGTGTTGGATTTCCATGAGACCTGGTGGGTGATGTACCAGCTTTGCAAAACACTACATGCCAGATCCATACGAAAACGATTACTGGCCCAGAGCAGCAGTACTACACCAACACCCAGACTCCAATCTTTTGCCCCTCTAGACACCTAGCAGCTAAACACAGCATCATTTCTCTCCTCTTGACTTCCTCACGTCTGTCAAGTTTGACAACGGAGGCGTGATGGACATCTGTCCCTGCTGCTCCACCACACACACACATCTCACAGAGCTGTGAGTGACAGTTTCAAGAGCCAGTTCCTCAGCCAGCTTCTCACCTCTTGCTTCACCGATGACCCCCCACCAGCAAGGCATCTGCCCACTGTGCTGCTGACCTTCTTTAAGTCTGGCCTCAGGGCTGCTGCATGCCAATCAGACACCCTGTGCAAAACTATACATTCTGTCCCCAAAATACTTTAATAAAGCACAACAGTGTTTCCCCTGTACATGTTGCCTCCCGACTTGGAATAGAGGATGTAACAGACAGACTAACACTTGCTTCATATGCCCAATGTACAATTCTCTATTATCTATTGAATTGTCTATATTTAAATGTAAATATGCACAAAATTCAGTTCCCATGTCCAGTGTGGACGCGATCAACAACGTGTAGCAGGGATGAGCTGGCTTGTGCCAGAGGAGCAGCGTCAAGCCCTAGTCTTATAGCCGTCTAATCACTGACTTTCTAGGTCCGTAAAAAAGTTTCCTGCAAACAGAAATGTTAGTTTGGAGTTCTTTTGCTGATATATAATGTCCAATGAACAGTAATAAAACACATAAAACTTAAGTGTGGCATTTCATCAGCCATTCTAACAAAGAGTAAACCCAGCAAGCACATATAAACAAGAGGAATGGCAACAGAACTAAATCATAAGTGCCTGAAAACCATAAGTGGGGCTACACATATCCACACACCACAAACAGAATAACAGCAAATCCTCAAAGGTCTAGAAATCTTTGATGTAGATGTATTCGATTTCATGTATATTGAATGCATGTGACAAGTAGAAGCAGCTTGCACAGTGTGCACAGCTTAGTGTCATGTTTTCACTGGCACTAGAAGCATATTTAAAAGGTAGTGGGTTGAGGGGGCATGATGATTGGTCATTGCCCCACTACACTACCCCCTGATGGTGGGCCTGATAAGCAATTAATATCCTTTAGTAGAGTAAACAGTAAACAAATTAAACAAAAGCAGAACTGTTTGGGCTTTCTTATAGTCCAAACAGGTCTCAGTGTTGGTTTACAGAACTATGATCACGATTCTCACACACTTCTCTAGATATATATACAAATTATTCTTTGATCCAATGTGAAATGTAAAGCATTGAATTGCACATTAATTCTTACAAACGAACTCTTGATCACGTACCTGCACTTCATGAAAACAAATGTAAAGATGATACAAAACAGTGTGTTTACTTTAATGTTTGTTTTAATCTCCAATTCATTTTACACTTTTTAACAAAGGTAGACCTTTGTCACCAGGTTACCAATCTATGGTTTCTACAAAGGGGCATCATGGGCAATTAACCCATGCACACACCAGCCTCGCCTAGTCTGGGTCCTGGTGCCTACGGCACTTCAAACAGCATCTGACCATATTACTTCATGAAAGCTCCTCTAACACCCTACACTGATGGGCTATTACACACAAGAGCAACCCCTCTCTATCAGCCCCTGGGCTGCTTCCAGGAAATTTGATAATGTAGTGCTCTTGGCAAGACGTCCTACTGATTCAGGGCTTCACAAAGGAGGATGAAGACTACGACTGAAGAAAAATAAGCAAAAACATAATTCGTCATAGTCTGTGCATAAGATGTTTTTGAGCAACAGCGTATTATTTTACAGGTGCTCAATATCTCTGGTAGGTATATAGCAAATGCATGACCACATTTCCTTTAAAAATTGTCCTGAAAGAAAATGACCTAAATATAAAAAGTCCACCTGAGTATGTCACGCTCATCTCCAATGTTGAATAGATTACTTCAGAAAAGAGATCTGGAACTGATTTGTAAGTACATGTATTCAGTAACGTAATCTTTTAGATTACTTAAAAAGTGGACTCAAGTTTAATTACCATTTTACAAGTCTAATTACTGCTGGATTACTTTTAGACCCCTCAGCAGGGGGGAGAGCGCAGCACACCGAACACATTTTTTGTTGTCGCTTAAAAATTGTGGAAGTATTTGAGCAAAAGTATTTATTTTTTTCATATCAGTAACCCGCACATCTCTGCTACAACTGACAACATAAGCTACTGTCTATTAACAATTCAGCCGAAAGCTGCGGTAGTGCAAACATTACAACATAACCTCACAGGCTGGGTGAACTGAAAGAGACTGAGGGGCTGGGTGTAACAGTCATTCAGAAAGTCTGCTAAATTCATGCAAAACACAATTACTTACACACAATTTCATGTTGTTTGAAGCAGACAAGCTAAAATAAAAACATATTCATCAAAATGTAAATGGATACATAGAGAGAAGTGTCAAATGTGGTACATTATCATAAAGCACAGCAGCAAAAATCACACTGGGAAAAAGGTATGAAGTGAAATTATATTACATATTAAATCTGGTCGATGCATCTAAAATAACTTATTCTGGGATTGCTATAACCTTATTATAAGATGATTTAATTTATTTCTAGACATTTATTTATTACACTTATGTTTTGTTTTACGTCATTTGCAAATCAAATTATCTCACTAAATTGGCAAATATTTTTGCTTGTTATAACACAATATATGCCTGAAATTAGCTAAATGAATTGCGAGTTGCCCGTCCATCCCAGGGCAGACACAGAGACATATACAACCACACACACATTCACGCATTGGGGCAATTTAGCAAGTCCAGTTGACCTGCATGTCTTTGGACTGTGGGAGGAAACTGGAGCACCCAGAGGAAACCCTCACAGACACAGGGAGAACATTTCTCCACATGCAGTTCTCTGTACTGGCACCCAGGTGGTGGAATGAACTCCCACTCCTGTCCGAACAGCAGAGTCTCTTGCTGTCTTCAAACACAGACTGAAGACTCATCTCTTTACACAGCACTTAAATGAGCATTGATCTATAAGCTGCACTAATTTTATTTATTGTATTGTATCTTATTGTTATTGTATTGCATTGAATGGCTCAGAGTTCTGCGTTCAACTCTTTCTTTTTCTCTCTGTGTCTGCAGTGACTTTTTATTTCTAGCAGTATTTGAGCTCAGGACTGTCTTTTCTCTAAGCTGTAGGTAACTAGCAAAGATACTTTCTCTAGACAGACAAAGCTCTTCTTGTAAGTCGCTCTGGAAAAGAGCGTCTGCTAAACGCTGTAAATGTAAATGTAAACATGCAAACTCCACACAAAAAGGAGGCATCAAACCCAGCCTGCGCTACCCACAGCACCGCCGTGCGACCCTCTCTGTTCACACACAAAATATAAAGTGTACCATGATTTTGCACTTGCCACGTTTGTGTCTCATCGAGCAAATAAACAGTAACTGCGGGATAAAATGTGCATACATGTGCTCTCTGTAGAAGATGCGTTAACTTATGTTCACTTAGAAAATCAATAAAACATTTCATTTGACCATGGGCATCCAAACTTTGGCATACAAGTGTATGGCAAACAAAAAAAAAAGCAGTTATGAAATTAAGTCTAGGGAGATGATGTTGCCATGGAAATATGAGAACATGAGAAAAAGCATACTTCTCTTATTTGAACCTGTTTAACTACATTACATGCTCTCCCCTAACAATTATCAGGCTTAATGACACAGTTCTATTTATGGGCACACTCAGTAACTGAAAAATAAGCTTACGTTACCTACTGTACAACCTAATCTCAAAGAAATCCTTAAAAAAAAACTACAGTCTGATTATGCATATTTCCAAAGACATCCTACTCTCATTACAAGTAATCAGATTACTTACCATAGATTAGATTAATACTTTAGTCTATTACTAGCCAACACTGGTCACTGAGTGCTGCGTGCAGAAGCAGCTTTGTGAAGGTGTATATGCTACTTGAAATGACCTGAAAAACCTCCTAAACCCCAATTAGAAGCACTGCAACAGCCAAAGCAGCCTTGTGTAAGCACAATGAAACAACAGAGGCTTTTGAAGTACAGTAATGAGCAGTAATGATTCAACTCAAACAGCAAAATACAGACAAACATGCATTATATACATTTACTGAGCTTTATGTCAGCAACTTCAGGGCTATTCCTGGGCAGCAATGGAAAGGTTCCAGCAGCTCCTGTCAGGGGCTTTAAAGAGAGTGTCCCTCATTACCTATAAAACCTCCTCGCCCAACAGACAGAGGGTTTAAATAAGCCAAAGTAGGCATATGAAGCAGGTTTTATGTGAATATTCCCGCTCAGACTGAAATGGTGCGACGCTGAATGTGCAGACTGAGGAATGAAACGGGTGCTAGCTTGCAGAGCTAACAGATGTTTAATAGCCCTTCCCGCTGTGGCACTGGAGCCCTTGCTATATCCACTGCGCGCAGTCAAGGGGCAACAACGAGGCCGCAAATGTCACTTTCCCATTCATCAAGCGTTTAGCGCATAAAGCAGTGTTTACAAACAGAGCAACATGCTCTCTCTCCATAAAACCTCTCAGTATAGGGATGAGGAGCTCCATGCCATAAGGGCTTTGCCAAGACATGATTGCGCAAAACACATTGTCATGAAAACGTTCCCGCTGTAATTACGCACTAAGGCAATTAAGAAAAACAACAAAGCCTCGGTTGAACCTTTTCCCCAGCAGAATGAAGAAGCGCTTAACGCGCGAGGTTCCTCCAGTCAACCTTTCGTTTATCATGGAGAGACCTCAGGCCATAGAGTCATTACCGCAGCCCGTGGGAGCCCCATCCAACGTTGACAGTCGCCTTCTATTCGGAACGGCGGCAGAATTGGATTTTGATTGCTTTTCACGGGAGATTTTTAATTAAAGTAGAATGAGAATAGCATGTGAGATTAAGCAATGCTTCATGCTTTAATTCCCGATGAGAGCTATCGCAGAAAGGAAAACCATTAAATGGCTTCTTTACATATATTGCCAATCAGAACATGGGCAAGACATGTTTCAATTAAAATGACTGGCTAGCTCGTTTTAGCAAACAATAAGCTTCTGCGAGCAAAGCTCACAAAGCAGCAAGAAAGGAATAATATGGAATCCAATAATGTGGCAGACAATTGAGTATACATCTATGAAAACACTGAAAACGTTGAAAACTATGAAATTAAAATGAAAACACTGCGATAGGGGACCCGTACTTCTATATTATGGGAGTGCTAAGACAGTTCGCAACCCTGAAGGAAGATCCAAGGGAGTGGAGTGCTGTAATACAAGCCATACAAGTTTAGCCCAAATCAAGTGACAGAACATCTTTGTGGCGTGTGGTACTTAGGGTGCTCTCGCACCTATTTACATGTACGGCATTTGGCTGACGCTCTTATCCAGAGCGACTTACAATTTGATCATTTTTACACAGGTAGGCGAAGGTGGTGTTAGGAGTCTTGCCCAAGGACCCTTATTGGTATAGTGTAGGGTGCTGCCCTGGTCAGGGATTGAAGTCTACAGTGAGTCTACAGTGTAGAAGGCAAAGGTGTTAACCACTACACTAACCAACCACACTACACTAACCTATCTTCTCTCGTCTGGACCTTCAGACTTTTCAGTTTGGATAGAACCAAAATAGCAGATGTGAAAGGTGCCTCGGACCATGGTCCAGACCAAAGGACCAAGAGCGGTGGTCTCAGCCCAGATCGAACTGAACCATGGTTAAGAAAAGCATAAAATGCCGAAACTTCTATATTATTTTCTAAGAGGATGAGAGAGAGGGGGGATGACAGGACTGGAGAGCAAGACCATCTGAAGGTGAAGAGAGTGCAGAAGCAGAATATAAATTACAGAGGCAACAAAATGAATCTATTCATTCATTTTTATCCATTCAAAGAGAAAAGGCTACCCACTGAGCCGACAACATGCTGACATTAGATGGACGCTCTTCTACAAACCAATCAATGTGAAGCATAGGGAGATGAAGGATGAAGATTTGTCTTGCAAAGATTTTTAGCGCACAATTTATATCAAATATATACAGCGTAACAAAAACATGAACCTTGGTCCAGACTTTAGGTGTGAAAGTGTGTTTGTACGTAATTGTTGATAATTTATTCAGTTAAATGTTAAACATGGTTGTTGGAAATATTTTTAATGACTGCACTTAAAATGTGGTTTTTAAATGGTTAATTCCGTTTGCACAGCTTATTATGGTTATGTAGACTGATATCGTATAAAATGTGTTATCGCGGCGAAAACACATTTTCTCAACACATCTGAAAAAAACTACTTGTGGGTGTCACTAGATCTTCAGCAGCTAGCGAGGTCTCAGCATATGTGAAGCCAGTTAGAAAAGCAGCCCATTGGCTCTTGACGAAGTTGCTCAGGGTTTGCCAAAGTAAAGCTGAAGTTTATATCTACTACTTTTTTATAACTCTAAAATTAAAGATCAAGCATGTGCTCAGGGGGGCTTGAGCCTCTGCACCTTGGCCCTCAGACAATCGCCCTCTTTGTTGGTGGGTATTTTACATTGCCTTTGTCATTCTTCAAGATCAGTTTAAGCAAGATGAGGTTCAGCCTTGCCCTGGGAACAGAGGTTGTGGGCTGGTTTTACAAGATTCATACATCTTCAGCACCACCTCTAGTGCAGTATTAACCACCTGTGGTTCTCCTCAGTAATTTCAACCTGTCACACATCACCACAGATCTGGAAATTCCACAAATAAACCTCTGAAAATCACCACAATACATGTGCCACATTACACATAGTTACTTTGAATAATAACCAAACGCAACATCGGCCATGAAAGGTGTTAATAATTTGCTCACTAAGTTTTCATTATTTTAAAAACTGAGCTCTATAGACTCAGCAGAGCTCTAATATTATTAATATCATTATCTAATATATATTAAATTGTGTAGGTATTAATGTCAATGCTTTTGGCTGCCTTTGGAAAAACCCTTAACACTACATTTGGTGTTGTTTGAAACATGTTTACACATCTTTCTTCAATAAACAGTAAATTGAAGTTTAATGAATATTCATAAAGTTCATGATGTTGCTTTTTTCCCCCGTTGAGCCCCTGCCTGCCTACCCAAAAGGCCTGTGCGTAATTTTTTTTCATTTCTTATGCACACAGCACAATTACATGTGTGTAATTTCACTAAAATGTGTAATATTCGGCTAAAAATAACAGAGTACGTGTGCCTAAACTTTTGTAGTGTAGGTAACACTTTATTTGGACAGTCCACTTTAGATGCTTTGTAGATTCTTAATTTACATGTAAGTTATATTCAACTAAATGTCGACTATATTTACCATAATTGCCTAATCTTAACCTTAACCTCAACTGAATCCTAAACCCAACCCTCACCCTGGTCCTAGCCTTAAGCCTGGTACAAATCCTAACCCCACCACTAGTTAGAATCAAATGAGTTTCAACAAATAGTTTGATAACAGTTTGAACATCTGTTGATAATCTATAGGGACATACAGGGACTATCCAAATAAAATAAGACCAATTCTTGCATCTCTACAAATTATTTAATCACATCATGTTTAACAGTAGTAGCATCATCTTAGAATAATTTCATACACAAACCTGCAACAGAGTTGCTTTACCATCAGTGATAACAGTGATTCCAAGCTTTTGAATGGTAGTGTATGTATGAGGATGTGCGTTGTACCTCTGTAATGAAGGCCTTGGCGCTGACGGGGCTCATGAAAAGAACAGCTCTGCGCAGCGTGTCTCTGTATCGGTGCAACTCCTCCACCCTCATGGTGCGGAACATTCCGGTGATCATCATATTAATGTTAGACTCCACCTTCTGCAGGGACACGTCCATGCCCTGCTGGGATGTCTTGTCCAGAAAGTCCTGGATGCCCCGGATGTCTGCACAGAGACAACATCATCCCAGTTACATTCATCCCCAGTATGAATCTTTCAGCATGCGCTTTATGGAAACAAGACATGTTAGAACATGAATATGTATTCTGTACAAATACTAATACTGTGTCCTACATTTATGAGACTAATAAAAATAGCATGGAAGTAATATTTTAAAATGCACACATGCACAGTGTCTTTGTATAAATCTAGGATAAAAATCAATAAAAACAGAAAAGAAAGTAATGAACCCTCACTATCACCCTAAATAAACAATCTGATACCCATACCCCACCCACAAATAGCACCAGCTGGTTTTCAGAATGTTGACAAAAACTCCATTCAACCCAATGAGGAATTTTTACCATATCTGTCAAAGTTCCTATATTAAGAGCGTGTTATTAGTATGCATTGTGTATGTGAGAAATGTCACACTCTCATCACAGACATTGTTTTCTTGTTGTGTTATCAAGCGGACGTTAACATGATGGGAAATTCATTGTCATTTCCAGTTTCGAATCAGCTACATCAACATATCCCAGCTTGGTAGAGTAGCTTTTTAACTGGAATGTGCTAAATTCGTCAGGTTGAAAGGGATTCTTGCCAACATTCTGTTAAGCTTGTCCAACTTGCTGCAGAAGTGGGTGGCGCACGGATAGTTCTATCTGCTTGTTAAAAGAATGGCTTAGTGAAAAATCTAATTAACAGAATTTTCCACCCAGTAGTTGATCAGCCAACTCATGTTTGGTGTAAACAATTTGTTTAGAACAGGAGATGTGAAGCTAGAAGTCCAAAGAAGTCAAAATTCACCCAAATCTTTTCTGTAAATACTTCCCCAAAACATCTTTCAACAGATTCAAACTTGTCACTGAGGTCACACAGACGTGTTGATGTGGTTAAAAACACAGAATGACTTACGAAAAACAACTTCGTCATGTACCTTAACGCTACAGTCCGCTACTTCAGACAACAGGTTCTACATTCTGACTCCCATTCATGCGAGTTACATTTACAGCATTTGGCTGATGCTCTTATCCAGAGCGACTTACAATTTGATCATTTCACACAGGTAGGCCAAGGTGGTGTTAGGAGTCTTGGTATTGGTATAGTGTAGGGTGCTTGCCCTGGTCAGGGATTGAACCCCAGTCTACAGCGTAGAAGGCAAAGGTGTTACCCACTACACTAACCAACCCAAGTTCTGTTGTTAAGTGATACTTTTTTGATCCCACAAACAGGGAAATTCCACCTCTGCATTTAACCCATCTGTGAAGTGAAACACCCCACACACACACACACACACACACACACACACACACACACACACACACACACACACACACACACACACACACACACACACACACACACACACACACACACACACACACACACACACTTGCCCGGAGCGGTGGGCAGCCCAATCCACGGCGCCCGGGGAGCAGTTAGGTGTCTTGCTCAAGAACACCTCAGTCATGGACTGTCGGCCCTGGGGATCGAACCGGCAACCTTCCGGTCACAGGGCCAGATCCCTAACCTCCAGCCCACGACTGCCCCCGAAGTTCTTCTCAGAAATATCTTTTACTCTTAAATTTTTTAACTGAAGATAAATATTTATTAATAGAAACAACAGAAATTACATATGTAATCTGTCACTCATATGAAGGGGAAGTGATATTCTGTCCTAACCCTTGTTGATTAAAGTTCCTGCCCAGTGCATTCAACTACACGGTGACGTTTTGCTAATTTGAATAGTTCACAGTAAGGCTTATTGTATCTTAAACCACACTGACAAGTCTGCACAAACATAAGAGCTTGATGCTGTTTGAGCAGTTTAAGAGAAGTTTTGGAGATGTGTTTTTTCATAAAGATTTGGGTGACTATTGACTTTTAGTGTTTGTTAGCAATGTTAGCCTTGTAGCTCCAGCGGCAAACTAAAGGAGCAAAATCTGGACACCCAAACGTCTTGACTGATCAACTGAGGTAGGAGGAAAACGATGTATATCAGACTAGTCGCCAAACCATTCAGTTTACTCGGTTGTCATGTTTCAAGTTATCATGGCTACCCAGGAGTCATGGGTGTAAAGTAGTGATATAATGATGTTAGGGGGCCCAGTTGCCACAAGCCCCTCCACGTTCTGCTGCCTCCAGTGCGATTTTCCCATCTGCACTGCTGCTAGTTACGCCACTGTCTCTAGTCAGCAGGCACACTGACATCAATGCATTCTCTACCATTTCCCTTCCTGCAGGAGCTTCAGCATGAAGACTGTAGTGTATAAGAGAATATTAGCATTTGTGCTAACGGCACACAGGAGCGAGAGAGAGAGAGAGAGAGAGAGAGAGAGAGAGAGAGTGGTACATTTGTCATTGCAGTGGCAGGGCTGGAGTGCTGTCTCAGAGCTGAGGTAAATAAAACATGAATCTCCTACAGTCAGAGCGGGGCTTGCTGCATGCTCATCCTTCTGCGCAGGCAGCTCTGTCCTACATCAAACCAATTCCAGCATGGAGAGGGGGGCGAGCAAGCACAGTGCAGGATCAAAGCAGACTGAAAGATGGGACCGCTGTGGAGGAGTTTGGGAGGCGAGGAAGGTGAGATGTGGGGAGCGAGTGTTTCAGACATGGAGAATGATGAAAACCGTTCAAAGGCACTTCCTGAGCACAGCCCTAAGTGACGGTTTTAGGCAGCACTTAGGTTGAAAAAGTGATAGATGAAAGAGTGTAGCACATAAATATAAACACGCATACCACAGAGAAAAGCATAGGTGTTGTATGTTGTATGTCTGATGACTTTATAGCCTAGGCCTGTTGCTGTCGAGTCAATCAAGCTTCAACGCCGAGGCATTTTCTGCCTCTACTCCTTTCCTTAATAACGTCATTTCTCAAAGCTGTAATATTTATTTTGATATTGAAAGAACCTGATTTAACCAAAAGGTAAAAGCATGTTAATATATGATTTTGATACAATGTTAGCTTTTGTGAATAGCTTTTCTGCCGTGTTTTCTGACTCAGGGCCATGAAACAGTGAATACCATCCCGTGCTGGTAATGCAGTCATGCCTGCAGTGCTCCAAATAGCATTATCGTTCAGATACAGATGAAAAATAAATAAATAAATAAATAAATAAAAACGCAAGCCGGGTTAGACACACGAACAAGGTGGTACATGTGCTTTTCTTTCATACAAGTCATCAGTAGTTTTTCACCTGGTGAAGTTTCATTCCGTGTAGTGCAGAGCTCTTGGGCTCTCTTGCTCTCTGCTGCTGCTGAGTTCAGTATTACGCTCCAGTCAACTTGGATCAGAGGTGGAGAACCAGAGCTCAGAATTGTGTCATTTTTGACCTGAATTTTATGCTTTAAATTATTTATGTGCCTATATGTTGAAAACTAACTTTATTACTGTTGACAATGTGAGCAGTCACGTCAATGATGTCATGCGCTGAACTCGGAGTTGAGAACACCATCCCAATTGAGTAAGAATTCCCAGTTGAGGAGATATTTTCTTACATTTTTTTCCAGTCAGAGGTCAAAGATTTTTTACTGTGTATACACGTTCTTATGTTATCAAGTTAATATTAGTATGATGGGGAAATCATTGTTAATGATTAGTTATTAGTTTCAATCAACAACAATAACAACGTCCACTTTCTTTTAATTTCTCAAAGATGTACTTACATTTATTTTCATATCTAAAGAACATGATTTAACCAAGAAGTAAACGTGAGCATACCTGATATTGCTCTGTCAGAGAATATCATATACTGATATGGACCCGTCAGAGAATTTGGGCGAGATGTTAACTGAAGCAGCTAGAAAAATGTAATGCCATAAACTTTTGGAGCACTTTTAATGTAAAGTATATGTTAAAAAAAAAAAATCATAATTTATCTGAACTTTCCACACCATTACTTTTTATTTATTTTTTTAAATGAAATTTCTTGCTCAAACTTGATTTACTAAACTTGCTAAACTTAATCTCATCACATTTCCAAGTAAGCTCTTTACAATTCAGTGAACTTGATTCACTAAGTGGTCACTGAAGGGTCTCTTGTCAGGTGAAATGGTCTTCAATATACCAATTCTTTTCTTTTTTTGAGATTGTAACCTTATTTTATGATTATATAACATATTTAGATATTTTTTTCTTGGTTTATAAGATTTTAGACAGTCAAATGATCTCACTATACTGGTAGATTTACCTGTTGTAAGAAAAATGCTTGAGTAAGCAAAACTATGTACAAAATACTCAGATAATTTTACTTAAAACGAATTAAAACAAGGCAAGAATGTCTAGAAGTGAGGCATACAATTGTATAACTATGCTGCAAAAATCTCAAAATGAGAAATATTAGACATATGGACTAGATTTTTTGCACTCTTACACCCAATTTAGCCCAGGAGGATAGAAAACACAGAGATAGTAAATAAAACAAGGGGAAAGACACACCTAATACGCAAACAGAGTGAGCCAATCTCTCCAGCTACTAAAGGCAACAGAGTACACTAAATTTCAATATGTCGATTCATCCCAAAGATTCCATTTACATACATGAAATCATCACAAAAGCTCCTCTAACTCAACATAATTGAGCAATGTGGTATACATCTTTTTTCAGTACTACAGATGATCACTTCAGCTTTAGCATTAGTACCTATATTTACCTTAACACTTAACATTGTGCTACCACAGACTTAAAAATGTCTGTTAGTTATTTGTACGTGAGGGAAGATCTGTACAGCGGTTAATTGCTTGCTTCCCTTCCTCTCAGTTAGATGAACACACAGCTCAAGACAGAGACAGCACAAACACAGACTCGAATGAATGCATAAAAATGACAAGAATTAATACACACAGCAATTAACAAGCTAAGAAACAAATACCAGAAGATTTCAACTCGTATCAAACCATCATGTCCTGGAGGACAAAAACATCGTAAAGCAGTCAGAGAACATCTGTGGCCTCCAGTTAAGTAACGGGAAACCAGAGCATATTACAAGATAGATGCTATGTCCACTTTGGGAATAAGCTTAGTTCTGCCTTTAAGTCCGTTTACAAAGTGTGCAGTATGACCACACAACGCTAGCTAACTAACAACCCTCTAAAGCACAGCAGCAGATCAGCAATGCTTAAAAAATCATTTTCATCAAAGAAGATGGTGGCGTTCAGTACATTTAAGGTAAGAGAATACAGGATGTACAGTCTACTGCAAAAACGTGTTTACTTGTCTTGCACAGCAATTATTTTGTGTATTTTAAGAACAATTACCCTCATCAGCGCCACTTTTACTTTATGTCATTGACGGCATAAAACAAGTATAAAAATTCACCCATAAGGTTTATTATAAATATAGTGGCAAGTTATGATATTAAATCAGGCCCTTCAGCACTTGTTTTAAAAAGTAGCCTCCTCTTACATTGACTTCATTCCAAGATTTAGAAATACACAGCAAAGACACTACACAAAAGTAGATAAAAACAAACTGAAAACTATGTATAAATGCTCATATTATGACAGAAAAGCCAGCGAGATCATCAAAAACGACTTTAATTATTGAAAAAATAATGCAGTCAGGCCAATTGGACATGCTACATTGCCCCTAGGTGTGAGTGACTGTCTGTGTCTGTCTGCCCTGCGATGGACTGGCGACCTGTCCAGGGTGTATCCTGCCTTCCGCCCGAAGGCTGCTGGGATAGGCTCCAGCACCCCCCCGCTACCCTGATGGAGAAGCGGCTTAGAAAATGGATGGATGGATGGATGGATGGATAATTTAATAATATATAACACTGCGATGGACTGGCGACCTGTCCAGGGTGTATCCTGCCTGAAAATGGATGGATGGATAATATATAACAGATTTAATACTATTTCGTTTCCAGTTCAATACCAAGATATAGGGACTGGTCTTATACACATCACGGTTTTCTGCTGTAAGCTGACAGCTCATGACAGCTTAATTAGAGGGTGAAGTGTAACATTTTGAGTCTCAGGTTACCAGCAATTACCTCTTGCTTAACTGGAGGCAACAGAAGTTCTCCAACTGCTTTACGATGGTTTTGTGCTCCAGGACATGGTGGTTTTGATGTGTCTAAAGAGTATTTGTTGAGTTGGAATCTTCTGGTACTCGTTTCTTAGCATGTTATTTGCTGCATAATCACAACCACCAATATATTCTCATTGAGTCCCTGCATCTTATTGCTTATATCATGTTTGAAGTGCTATATTTACATCTTCTTGCTAGTTAGACATACGACATTTAGGGCAATATGAAACTAGATATTATTGCTTATTTAAAGAAATAGTAAACAGTAAAAGTAGAAGTTGCTTATCTCATTGGCATTTACTTAATATAAGCAATTCGTTTTTTTTTTTTATATAATTTTGCTATGTTTTTGGTGAATAGCTTTTCTGCAGGGTAGATGCTTTCTGACTCAGAGCCATGAAACCGCGCACACAGTCCCGTGCCAGTAATACAGTCATCCACACAGTGTTAGACTGGCATGTAACAGAACACTGCCCAAACAGCATTATTTGTCAGATACAGTGGAAGAAAGAGAAAAATGTAAGACAAGCAAGACACAACAACAAGATTTAGGTACATGTACTGGTCTCTCATGTAACCTGGCTCAGAGGTGGGAAACCGGAGCTCAGAATTATGTCATTTTCAACCTCTGTGCAATCGCATTGGTAGCACCAAGCTAACCAGCTAGTCTTTCAAAGCACTTTTCATCTCAAAGTGCTTCAAAAGACTAGTCCTTCATCTCCAAGCGCTTTAGACTAGTTCTTTCTCATTTGAAGTCCTGTCTGCCTGCTACACTGGACCACAGCAGTGCAACAGGTCAACAGATGGTGCCATTTCCATGGCGCTCCACACTGTACTGATCCACCAGGACTGTAAAAACTCATGTCAGACCCACTAAACATACCTTTTGACTTTACTTTTCTCTATTTGGGAAATCTTTCTTTGGATATGTGTCAAAGTGATAAAAAACTACTGAGTGCCTTGTTAGCCGCAAGTAAAAAGGCAATCACTCGAAAATGGTTGTCCTCTGAACCTCCCCAAATTCAAGAGTGGTACGATGTCGTTTATGAAATTTTTATTATGGAGAAACTCACCTATTCTCTAAGAATTCAAGCAGACAAATTTTATCGGATCTGGTCTAGATGGCTAGCATATATAAGACCCCAGCGACCAGACTTTTTGTAGAACTCATGACCTCCCGTCCTTCTCTCCTCTTTTCACTAAAGAGTAAGCTTCCCCATCTTTATGTAAATAGTTTTTACCTCAAAATAAATAAATAGCAAAGAAATTGTTAAATAAATAATAATAAATTATTAAAAGGGGAACTAAGTTTAGGGACAAATCAGTGACTTTAAGGTTACTTTGTGGAAAAAATGTGATCTCATGGAAGTCTAATTCTTGATAAGATTTGTATTTGCTTTAGTTGTCTATCTATTTTGTTTTGTGTGATCACTATTTAAGATATATGAATGTTTGAATGTCACTGTATTTCCTTTGTCTTGAACAGAATTTCCCAATAAAAAGTAATTTACAAAAAAAAAAAAAAAAAAAAAAACTCATGTCAGAATGTTGTTCATTGACTTCTGTTCAGCATTTGACACATTGATCCCCTCCAAGCTGATCTTAAAGCTTAGCCAGCTTGGTATCAGCACATCTCTCTGCAACTGGATTCTGGACTTCCTGACTGACAGACCTCAATCTGATAAGCTAGACAAACTCTTTTCCTCCCCATCACCCTGAACACCGGCCTGCCACAAGGCTGTGTGCTCAGCCCTCTTATGTACTCCCTGCTCACCCATGACTGTGTTCCTGTTCATGGCTCTAACTCCATGATCAAGTTAGCGGATGACTCCATGGTGATAGGTCTTGACCAGAGGTGATGATGAGACGGCCTAGGGGGTCAAGATCAACACCTGGCAGTGAGGACAGCAACCTGTGCTCAACACCCAGAAAACCAAAGATCATATGGACTTCAGGAGGGGTAGGAGACAGACACACTCTCCCATCTACACGAGCGGAGCTGAGGTAGAGCACACGTCTGAGTTCAAGTTCCTTGGTATCCACATCTCTGATGATCTCACCCGGTCCCTAAACTCCTCCATCACGGTCAAAAGGGCGCAAGTGTCTTTGCTTCCTACAGAGCCTCAAGAAACCTCACCTCTGTCCTGGGATACTGGTAACTTCTAGCGCTGTACCACTGAGAGCATACTCACAAACTGCATCTCAGTGTGGTTCGGCAACTGCTCCACATCTGACCACAATGCGCTCCAGTGGGTGGTGAAAACTATAACAGGTGCCCAGTTACCAACTGTTGAGAACATTTTCCATAAGCGCTTCCTGGGCAGGGCATAGAACATCATCAAGAACATTTCTCATCATAACCATGGACGTTTTACCCTAACTGCATTCCAATGGCTCTGTACCTGTATTTTGCACAATGACAATAAAGTTGAATCTAATCTAATCTAATGTTATTGATACCTCTGCTAGAAAAACCAGCATAGACCAGCATTGCTGGTCAGCAGCAAAACCAGCATATGTTGTGTTTTGGATGCTGGTATGCTAGTCAGCAGCGGTGGAAAGTAATATGCTGGTCAACCAGCATGACCATGCAGGGTGACAAGACGATCCAGCACCAAACCAGCAACAGATGAGTATACAAGGCATTCATGCTAGTCTATGCTGTTTTTTTTCCTGCAGGAAGTGACAACTTTAACATTCATGATGTAAACAGTGCATTTGGTTTAAACAACTACAGCGTCTGCATTTGGACAGAAAAATTAACACTAAATGCCGAGAAATGGTTCTTAGTTACTACCGATGATGTGAGCATGTGTCATGCTGATTCAATGTCGTACGCTGAGCTTGAAGTGGAGAACACCATTCCATCTTTTCTGAGTAGTAATTCCCAGTTGAGGGGTGTTTTCTGAAATTTTTTCCCAGTCAGAGGTGGGACATCTGAGTTACAAGCTTCAGCTGAATGCTGGAGGGAAAACTAACATTACAGCTGGCATCATTAGTAATAAAGACGTCATTACTGAGTGGCTATGCGTTCATAGAGGTGACTAACGTCCCTATGTTGTTGATAATCCTGTGGTCAATGTGTGAATTTTACAGCGGGAATGTCGTATGATTCCCCAAAGGTATTGCTCTTGCTTTGAAGCATTTCAGAATCAGGGGGAAGTTGGACACAAACAAAATTCAGCTTGCAGCGTTTCCAGCCATGCTGAAAAAACAAATCACAGAAACCATTACAAGCTTCTTTCTGGTTTTGGTGGTGTCTAATCATCACCAATGGTATTTTATGTTTTACTGGTGGGATCTAAAGGTGTCCTCCACGAAAGGTGTACACTTAACCATCAAGTCGATTCTCATTAAGAGCTTTAATCCTAGTGGTTCTAATAGCCAATTTTCTGGCAGGAGGGACATGTAACGGCCAAGAAGAACAATATGAGGGAGACTCTCCGTGAGAAAAAAGACAGCGTCTGTATGGGATTATAATGTTAAGGATAAAACAACCATTTTAAATAAGTTTAAACATTATTTGTTTATAATCTAGCAACATTTCAATAGAAAGAGTTTAAGTGTAGTTTTTTTAAATGGCAGCAACCCCTCAGGATATACGCACATCAGCCAGCTAAATGTGAGAGAGTAAAAGCGAGATTCGGTTAAAAAAATAATGTATGACAGAATGTGAGTCTTTCCCCTGTTGGGTTCATTAGCAGGGTCACTGCCCTCCAGTACTTCCACTGGGAGCCCATTGCTGGTTCATGGAAGCTAAAGAAGGGAAGATGAGGACAAGTTTGGGTTTCGCAGCTTGCTGGAGGAGGGGCCAAGTCGCCGGCGCCTCCATCTGTGCGCTGGATCAAATTTAAAGCAAATCTGCAGCCGGGACTTTCTCAGTGGGCACCAAGCAGACGGCAGAATGCGCGCGCACACACACACACACACGGAGAGATCTAACCCAGTCTCTGCATATGGGTTGCATCTGGGCAGCTGCTGTTAGAAACTCACTCTGTAAGACAATGTTACTGCAGAAAAGAGGAAACCTTTACATTTCCGTGAAGCTACATTCACAGTCATATACACCCAGCGGAGGCTGAGGATCAGATTCATGAACAGGGCAGTTTCTAAGCATTCAAGGTCTCTGAGTGACAAGCCCCTTGGTTTCCACTTCCCATGCCTAGTACAGTATTTGTATGCAAAGATGTAAGCGAATTAACGCTTCATTAATTTTGATCAGGAAAAAGATTCATGAGTGAGTTTAAACTCATTATGCCATGAGCACACTAGCCAGTCTTCAGTCTTACTCACAAGAAACACCTCACAATGTCTACAGGTATGGGTGTTACCAAGCCATCCCCTGAGGTAACAGCACTTCATAATGAATTTACATACTGCTATCCCATGACTTCTGGCATGTACAGCTGTATGCAAAATCCGGGCACCTCTGGTTTATTCTAATAATGTATTAGAATAAAATAAAACATAAAATGCAACCTGTGCAAAAGCATTTTATATTTCATGTTTTTTATCCAATACGTTAAACAGAAATTGCGCACTAAATTAGTAATGTAGAAATGCCATATTTGAGTGTATTCCCTGTAGAGGACGTGCTAACTTATTTTCACTTAGAAAATCAACAAAGCATGTAATTGGACCATTGGTTGTTTGCACTTTGCATAGATCAAATACACAGCTCCTCTGCGATGGCAGCCTCTCAACTTCACACTACTGTTTTATTTTGAGAGGAACTGGAGCCTTTACTGTTCCTTTTCCACAGATTTCCTACAAACACTGCACAATGTAATCTTCAGAATAGCACATATTGGCAGCACTTTTGCATGCAATTAATGCTTCCAACTTAGTATAAGTCAGAGATAAATTCACAGCATGGTAGTAGATGGAAATAACTTGGTTTCATTAAGACAGCCATCCTTGGAATTTGCCATTTGAAAGCTGTATTTGAACAAGAAGACCAGGGCCACAGTGTCATAGCAACAGCACATGAGCTGCTTGTCTTCAAGGTGGAACTATGGATGGTTTGAAGGCTCAAACTATGAAAATTTCTTAACGGCAAAAAAAAAAAAAATTAGTGCCGATAATCGTTTATCGCGTTAACACATTATTTGACACCACCAAATACAAGTACACTAATAAACACAAATAAATTACAGCTTGCATTTAAGGAAGATGTCCATCATTCCTGCTTTCATGATTCTGGAAGCAAAGCCATCAATTCATTCTGCCAGAATCATGATTGACACACAAAAAGAGAAGAAAACACACGGCCACTGTGGTCCTTAAGTGGCTGCTTATACTGCTTAGAGCAAGAAATGGTCCTGATCATGCCCACCAAGTTAATAACAGCAGACACCAAGCAAACAAAACACACAAACTGGGTGGGCTTGGGGGAGGGGCTTCATCAGTCAGAAAACACACGTGCAATTATAATCAATGCTGGTATCTCCATTATCATTAGCGGCTGTGCTGTCACTAGCGAAAGTGCAGCGCTCCAGCTGTGACTCCGCGGAGCACCACGGTGGGTTTACTGAGCCTGCCTCTGCAAAGTTTTCACACATCACTTCAATAATTAAATGGGTGCTGGCTCGTTAGGCAAATGTTGGCTTAATTTGAATGCAGCGTGTGCAAACTCGCTGTAATGATGAAATAACAAGACGTCATGTTTTGGGAACTTGGATTTTTTCCTTCTTCATTTTTCTGTTTTCTTTTTTTAGTGAGACAGAGGCAATACACTGGTGATCCCAGTGAGATAACACCTGTGCGTTAACAGGTGGTGTGGATTCCCATAATACTGTAAAATGAACATGTAACAAAAGGTAAGAGACACTAGATCTAAAACTCTGCCTTTCTACTATACTGCCCTACAAAGGTGAAGAGCAGTATCTACGTCATCAATGACACTGGGGGACACTGATGACTATATATGGTACTGCACACATACAGTGGGGCCCAAAATGCGGAGATGACTCGTAAAAATGCTTCGATTTTGCATTCGATTTTTAAATTTAATGTAGAATTTTTCATTTCAAATATCAGTATGACAAAAAAATACAATCTTCTGAATGTCTCAATATTGAAGATGTCTTTTGCTTTGACAGGGTGCACTCAAGCTGGCATGGGCTCCCAAGTAGACCTCATCCCCATCAGAGTCATGTGAACACATGCTTCAGTGGGAGGAATAACACTACAAAATCTAATGGTCACTTTCTTGGTCACTTTTGAACTCTTGATCACTACTGAAGTTGATGCAACCGTGACCAAGAAATTCTCACCAAATCCCAACTTTAGTTTGTTTTAAATTTTTCAAAATCTTAAGATGTTCTGCGTTTTTTTCCACTTCATCAAGGTGATCACAGACTTTGGGACGCTGCTCTATATCAGTCAGTATCGTTTAAAACATATTAAAACAATAAAAGGTCATTTTATGTCTATTAATGTGTTCATATAAACATTTCCAAACCAAAACAACAAAAACCAGCCCAGCTTCTGTAACGGTCCTGCACTGCAGTCTATAGATAGTATTCCATGTGTCAAGCTGCAGTCCTGGCTGCCAAAACGCCTGATTAAACACACCTGATTCAGCTCATCAGCTAATTAGCAAAGCCTTCATGAACTGAATTAAGAACATTAGATGAGGGTAAATGCTAATCTCTGCAGCACTTCGGCCCAGAAGGTCCCCAACTTGACATGCTTGCAGTATTAGCTTAAGCTTATGTAACAGTTATTAACCCCATCAAACACAAACATACTAATACCCACTTTTTCATTTATGACCACATTTGATGTTGTCACTGACTCTTCCTCAAACTTATGATTCCATTCTGCGACTTTGCTTTTATCTCCTGTGATACGCAGGATGTTGCAGTATTTAAAGGTAATTATAGATGCCTGGACATGTTATTGCAGGCACTAACACATAACACTGCCAGACTCAGATGAGACGTATTGACAGGGTATTGATCAACACCTCCAGCCAAACTTTTTCTTGATATCTTGACTTGGAAGTCACTGCCAGTTCACACACGTTATGCTAACAGAGTGTCAACAATATGGCCACAGGACACTTTTCCATGTTTTTGGAGATACTATATATACAATCCAACACATTTATTCAAACGACTTATTTAAACAACAAGACAAAATTGCTAGATAGCTGGTCAGAGAGCCAATAATTGAACACAATTTCATTTTATTTTCATTACTATTTCTGGTCTGAGTAGTGAAGCGCCAGCATGGCTTGTTAAAAAGGAAAGTTGACAGCAACAACAGTACATAAAAAAGCAAAGAAATGGAGAAGTGTGTGTTTCCCTCCCAGTTTCAAGTGCAAAACTGATGTGTCTAATCTGCTCTGAGCTCTTTACCTTGTACAGAAAGTTTTTTTTTATACCCTTATATATTTTCTATTCTTCTGTGTTTAATAGATGTTGAATATGTTTCTTACTGTATTGTGTTGTTGCTGCTGGATGCCTAAATTTCCTTCGGGATCAATAAAGTATCTATCTATCTATCTATCTATCTATCTATCTATCTATCTATCTATCTGAGGCGCTGGTCATAAGTAGAAACATTAGACGTCACTGCTACTGCAAAACAAAATACAGTTCTGAGGACAACAATATAAACTCAAAGCACAACGTGAAACGTGCACCCGTCTGTTTGTCCTTTCCTGACAGCCCAAGAGTCTGAAATACTCATTAAAAAAAAAAAACCTTTGAAACAACTGTCATACAATTTTTAAAATGCTCATTATATTACAGAAGTGAGTTTAAAATAAAATCAAAATCTATTTGATGTGCCTCATGTTATTTTATTAGTTGCTAAGTTGGATTAATCAGTAATAGTTAAGCATTTTAAGGTAAACTACTCTTGCCCTTAACTTCGCTAGTTTGTTTATCAGGACCTTTGCAACTTTTAGGGAATGTTTACCATGGATTCCAGAGATGGATGATAAAATTCAGAGTGGTAGGTAAAAATGTCATTAATCTGCCTCAGCAACAGACAGAGAAAAGCGTTCATTTCAGCACTGATTTACTTGGCTTAGGTGTGTTGGAAGCAACCAGAATGTGACTTGCTGGAGGTCTCAGTGGACGAGATTGGAAAACTCTGCTGTAGAGTTGGGTGAGTTTTCGACACTAGCCTCAGCTCACCCTCCTCAGAAACTCAGTGTGGAACCAACAGAACTGCATCTAATCAATACAGTAAGCCAAATCCGTATACTACTGCCAAATACTTTCAAGAGGAGCAAGTAGAAGTTTAAAAAAGTAAATAAATAAATAAATAAATAAATAAATAAGCAGAAGTAAACACGCTACTTTTGCTTCTCCAAGTCCGACGACACTGATTATGTTTAATGGGCCTCCGACACGACTCGCAGCCACTGCCACCACTCTAAATCAAATTCCGCAGCTCGGTGGAAAGCTTTGAGAGACACCCCGAGAGCAGCTCTGCGAGCTGTGAGCTGAATCCAAAGCGCCGGATCTGAGGGCCCCGTAGCCGTGTGCTGATTGAGTGAGCCTGAGCTGTGTGTGCCGCGCATCAATCCCTGCACTAACTGCAGCCTCTCTGCTGTGTCTAATGCTTTGACTTTGCCTGCCGACACCAGCCGGCAACAATGGGGCTGAAAAACAAACCTGCCTGCCACAGCACATCTCGCAGAGAAACCACAAGAGAGAGAACAAGTGCATGCGGTGTGTGTGTGTGTGTGTGTGTGTGTGTGTGTGTGTGTGTGTGTGTGTGTGTGTGTGTGTGTGTGTGCCCGCAAGAAAACACCAGCAACTGAGCTGAATAAGTATAAAATCTGGAAATGACACAAAACAGTAAAGCAGAAATAAAAAAAAATACTTTCTCAAAGAAATGGTAGACCTCAGAGAAGGTTTATGGATGTAGTGAAGGTAGACATGGAGATGGTTGGTGTGAAAGTAGAGGAGGCAGTGGATAGGGCAAGATGGAGGCAGATGATCCGCTGTGGCGACCCCTAAAGGGAGCAGCCAAAAGAAGAAGAAGAAGAAGAAGAAGAAGAAGACTTTCTCAAAGAAATGTATTAGTACTTTTTGGACCACCACAGGGCAAACAGGGCAACTGGCTCTGATGAGAGGATAATAGGGTCACCCGCCTGTATCATCCCTAATTATATCCATGAAGGAAGGAATAAATTTGATTTACTCTATCTGTTCCATCAACTCATTTGTTAAGCATGGAATCGGTAAATTTAGACAGTGTGCTTGCTAATTCCCCATAACCACATCCTGCAGTCAGCTACATGCAAGTCTCGATTATTTCACACTCAGCTTTGCTGGTGAATAAAAACACAGCTAAGGTGGCTACATTTGGAAATAATATCTCTGTATATCATGGGCGTCTAGGCTTATTGTATTGAAGTGGCCGAAATGCAATATTCGTGGTGGGCTGAGGGCCAAAAAGACAAAGCAATAGGCCATGTAAGAAAGTAGATAAGCTTCAGGTCGAGTTTGTATACACAAGATAAATAAAATAAAAAACTTTGTTCTAACTGAACAGAAGTTAACACGTTCTCTACAGGGAACACGGTTTTAGTGTACAACTTCTATTTATTTGTTTGAGTTGAAAATGTACATACAATGTGCAATGTGTCTTAACTTTCAATTATTATGTGTTTTTGCTTTGTATTCTCTGTACAGGATGTGTTAACTTCTGTTCACTTAGAAAATCAATCACATTATCAGAGGTGCCCAAACTTTTCCAAATTACTGTACATAAATTTGTGTATATGATAAATATATGTTCTCTCACCAGGTAAAGATGTGTGTCTTTCAAGGGAGGTCAAACCAAACATCATCATGGAACAACTTTGGGCAAGATCAGTATATATGGCGGTTTTTAATTATAGTATCAACTCAAATATAATATGCTGACACATCCGAGAGACCTAGGAAATACTGCAACCTCAAGACAGCAAATCTGTAGAAGTTTGCAAACATCAGCTCATATGAAAGAGTAGACACAGGCTTCAAGGAATACTTCAGCAGTTTTCAAGCAGTTTTATCTGGTGCATCTTTAGCATACGTTTCCCTGTAGACACGTTTCCCTGTATTTACAAAGAAAAACAATTGCTTGAAAAGACACTTTCAACAGAGGTCATTAAGCATGTAGGAAATATTTATTTTAGTTTATGTAAGAAATATTTATCTGAAGGTTTCATTCATTTTTCAATCATATGTTTTTGTAAATGATATATTTTTTTAAAAATCTGTATTATTCATTTTTTCACAGATAAGCGTAGTTTTCCAGATGGAATCGTCCTGTTCCTACTGTAGTGATGTTGGCTGCTTGATTGTGTATGAATATCAGTGAAAGTGCCTTTTTTACTAAGCTATTCCAGAGTTTGAAAGCTGAGTGAAGTTTAAAAAAATATTTTGTGCAACATTCTCTCATCTGTCTTGACCTTTACTGTTGAATTGAAGTGGTTATAGGTTATGTTTAGTCATGTTGGCATTTCAAACGCTTCACAGAGCTCAGCAACTGCCAACTAACGTCTTATAAGTAAGCTTGTAAATATACAGTATCTCACAAATGTGAGTACACCCCTCACATTTCTGCAAATATTTTATTATATCCTTTATCTTTTCATGGGAGGACACTATAGAAATGAAACTTGGATATAACTTAAAGTGGTCAGTGTGCAGCTTGTACAGCAGTGCAGATTTACTGTCCTCTGAAAAGCTGGCAACACAAATGAGTCCCCCTCACAGTGAATCCAAAATGTGCCCAGTGTGTCAATATTTTGCGTGCCCACCATTATTTTCTAGCACTGCCTGAACCCTCCTGGGCATGGAATTCACCAGAGCTGCACAGGTTGCTACTGGAATCCTCTTACACTCCTCCATGATGACATCACGGAGCTGGTGGATGTTAGACACCTTGCACTCCTCCACCTTCCACTTGAAGATGCCCCACAGGTGCTCAATTGGGTTTGGGTCTGGAGACATACTTGGCCAGTCCATCACTTTTACCTTCAGCAAGGCACCTCAAGTCATCTTGAGGTGTGTTTGGGGACATTATCAAGCTGGAAATCTGCCATGCATGGCAGTTTCCGAAGGGAGGGGATCATGCTCTGCTTCAGAACGTCACAGTCGATGTTGGAATTCACGTTTCCTCAACGAACCACAGCTCCCCAGTGCAGGCAGCACTCATGCAGCTCCACACCATGCTTGACTGTAGGCAAGAGACAGTTGTCTTGGTACTCCTCACCAGGACGCCACCACACATCTTGAACACCATCTGAGCCAAACTAATTTATCTTGGTCTCATCAGACCACAGGACATGGTTCCAGTAATCTATATTCCTGGACTGCTTGCCTTCAGCAAACTGTTTACGGTGATTTCTTGTGCGTCAGCATCAGAAGAGGCTTCCTTCTGGGCGGCGTAAGGTCTGAGCACTCACAGGCTGGCCTCCCACTTCTTTAACCTCTGCAGCGATGCTGGCAGCACTCGTGCATCTATTTTTTGAAGCCAACGTCTGGATATGACGCTGAGCATGTGGACTCAACTTCTTTGGTCAGCGCTGGTGAGGCCTGTTCTGAGTGGAACCTGTTCTGGAAACCCGCTGTATGACCTTGGCCACCGTGCTATAGCTCAGTTTTAAGGTGTTAGCAGTCTTCTTATAGCCTAGTACCCCAAACACAAAATTTAACAGCCTTGCTCCCCATTCACACCTAGAACCTAACAAGTCACATGACACCAGGGAGGGACAACGACAAAATTGGGCACAATTTGGACTGTGAATTGTACTCACTTGTGATGCCAGCTATTTAGACATTAACGACTGTGTTTTGAGTTATTTTCAGAGGACAGTAAATCTGTACTACTATACAAGCTGTACACAGATTTTTATGTCTAAGTTTAATTTCTATAGTGTTGTCCCATGAAAAGATATAATAAAATATTTGCAGAAATGTGAGGGGTGTACTCAGTTTTGTGAGATACTGTATAATGTTACATGTGAAATATTGGTGATATATTGCATCACATAAAAATATTTCCCCCCCCAAAAAAAATGTAACTTTGAAGTATGGAAATATCTGGACAACTACTGAGCTACAAGGGACTACAAGGGACGAAAGTTGTTTAGGTATTATTTTTTGGTCAAAGCTCAAAAGCCAGACGAGTGATCAATCACAAAGCAGGGCAGATGCTGTTACCAACAGAATATAGGAGCTATGCTTTACTCACTAATATATCTGAGTAGAAGTAAAAATATTATCCTTTGACAATACTTTGTAAATACAATTCCATCAACACTGTACTTGAGTACATGTAAATGAACAAATATAACTAGTTAGCCATACCATCAATCTCCTTGGTGAATCGATGGTACAGTAAGAAAGCAGCAGAGGTTAAGTTGAAAAACACTGTAATAATTCCTTTAACAGATCCTTTTCATTGTGTTGTATGTTGGTTTATATAAGGTGAAAACCAGGGAAATGAGCCTGAGCTCATTAGAATTCGTATGGTATCAAGTTTTACTGAGATCTTATTATCATTGCAGAAACACATACACCCAAACTATCCCTGCCACATTAGCTTTCACCAGTTCATTGTTAAATTATTTCAGAAGAAAGCTCATTATCTTTCAAATAGCCATGCAGAAATCATATTAACAATGCAAACTATGGGCATTTTGCTACCAGTCTGGCATGGCTGCATGGTGGAGAACGCAACCCGGCCATCTGGCCAACACACACACACACACACACACACACACACACACACACACATATATATATATATATATATATATATATATATATATATATATATATATATATATATATATGCCCTGCGATGGACTGGCGACCCATCCAGGGTGTATCCTGCCTTCCGCCCGAAGACTGCTGGGATAGGCTCCAGCACCCCCCCGCGACCCTGACGGAGAAGCGGCTTAGAAAATGGATGGATGGATGGGATGGATGTATATATATATATATATATATATATATATATATATATATATATATATATATATAATATGACTTAAATCAGCCCCGCGACCCTGACGGAGAAGCGGCTTAGAAAATGGATGGATGGATGGATGGACTTAAATCAGCAGTAGTACTTGCATTTATAACCAGGCTTGATCCAAATCCAAGAAGGCCATATATATTTGGATCAAGCCTGGCCATGTTATGAATGCAAGTACTGTTGCTGGTTTAAGTCATTTTTACCAACTACAGTTAAAAAAGTGACAGTCACAAATTAAACAATATCTTAAGTTTACATATTTTTATACATTTCATACATTTTTCATAGAACAATAGATGGGTTAATACATAAAAACAGATGAGCAAGGAAAGTCTGATGACAAAAACAAAGCAAAGGCCAATGCAGTGCAGTGTTAAATTTGCAGACTTATTGCCTTTCAGGCAAAAACACTTTATAAAAAATTTACTTTTATTTTTATATTCTGGATGCCCTTGTGCACTTAGTTGACTTTATTGGGGTAAACACTGGCTTGCGATGGGATTTTGCAGACTTAGTAGTTAAGTCCCATGAATCTTGATAAGGAGCTTCCACTCTGGCACCTTCATTTCTCCTCTCCCCATGTTTTGACCCATCTTCCCCTGTGGATTCTGGCCTGGCCTGGATCAGCAGGCCGCAGCACATCTCAAACAGCTCTTCAGATGAATTCTAATCACCTCCCACCCAAGAAACATGCATTTGCACATATTTCCCCTGAGGAATTTGCCGTATCAGCATGATTATATAGAAAGAGATTGGCTGGTGGGAAAATGTACCCTATCAAATCAGCCACATCCCAGGTCACCAGTTACAGCACATAAAGTAATAGAACAGGTTTATAAATCAGTGGACTGGCAGATGCTGGCCAGGGCTAGAGTAGGACAACCCGTGGACCATGAAGAGTGAGTGCTGGGAGTCTTCTGCCAGCACAACTAACGCTGAAAACAGCGGACACTGGGGAAAGAAATCAATTTAGCAATTCACAATCCGTTGTCCTAAAAGCTATTTCACAAAAGGCAAGTAAATGTAGGGGTACATTGTTCCCTTGGAAAGGAACCATGACTAGATCTCTACTAATGCTTGAGAAATCTATCTTCTGAGTCAGTGGTCAAGCTCTCAACAGGCTTAAGGAAGGGAGATGGGGAGGGCATCTCCCAGGCTTCATTATAGCAGAGTGAAGTGGTGCTTGGCCCCCTGACATTGCCAAAAGCGGATCCGTTTCTCTTTAGGGACGGCCACTTATTTATCCCAGCCTTATCCTGCTGCAGTCGAGCATAGCCTCCACAGGGACCTACAGGGAAGATGGAGTTCCTCCTTATACACAGCTGTGCCCTCTCTTTCTCTCTCTTTTCACCACTAACACACCCTCTTACAAACACGGCCACGTCTCTAACGCTCTGTCTCTGTACTTTCTTTCTTTTTCCCCTTTCTCGCCTTTACTCACATATGAACAGGCACTACATTTCGAGTGTTTTTCCATCCAGAAACACACACATAGGCCTGTGTCAATTAGAATCCTCTTATTCTGGTAACTGTTTGGAAAACAACCATGGGACATAAAAGAGGACCCATCGTGCAAGCTTTGTGGGGAAAGGGGCACCATGGCACACATCTTGTCCGGGTGTAAAACAGCACTCACCCAAGGAAGGTACAGGTGGCGCCATGATAAGGTGCTCATGACACTCGCTAACACCTTAGAGCAGGAGAGGAAGAAGAAACGCCAACCACTTCAGAAATTAACATCAATCCAGTTTGTAAGGGAGGGGGAAGAGCCACCAACCACAGCAACCAAAAACCAGTCTGCTACAATTGACCCAATCATGGGAAATGAAGGTCGACCTGGGAGGAAGGCTGCAGTTCCCACAGATTGTCCAGACAACCTTGAGGCCGGATGTGGGGATTACAGTCCCATGGGAAGAGGGCTGTGAACAGGCCTTTGAAAGGAAGAGCGCCAAATACCAAGACAGAAGCATGACTGTAAGGGGAAAGGATGGCAGGCTTGGCTGTTCCCAGTTGAGGTTGGCTGTAGAGGATTTCCAGCCCAGTCAGTCTGGAGAACGCTCACAGCCATTGGAATGACAGGGAAGGAGAGTAAGGCAGCAGCTCGCAGGATGGGGGAGGCAGCAGAAAGAGCCTCTTGCTGGTTATGGAGCAGGAGAGAGGAGTTAAGCTGGAAGGTGATGGGCAGTTACTTGGCCACCACTGCCAACCCACCACCGGGAGGGTGTCGTGGTTGAGGGTCGAAACACCCGATGATCTGTGGGTACCGCCTGATGACATCAACTCCTCTTGGCCAAGGCTACATTCACTTAAGGTGAATGAAGGAGAAGCATCTTCAGATGTATTGAATTTAAAAATCTTCCACAGCTTTCATCAGAACTGTCATAAACAAGTACATATAATGCCATGTGCTAACCAAACCACACTGATGTTACAGTATCCCTTTTAGCTGGGAGGATAAGCCAGCAAAGTTTCTGACATGTTCAAATAAAAATGATGCAGCAGACCCTTGATCACCCCTTGTCCAGTCTGTGACTCAGTCAGCTGCACCAGATGTCATCTCCTTGTCCGCTCAACCAGCCATGGACCAGCTGGTACAGACAGCACAAATGGCTTTAATAATTTCCCAATTCCAGCAGTGTCTTACTGTCAGAGGCACGAGAATAGGAGATGCATGTATAAATCAAATGACTGGAGAAATTCAATGAAGCTGAAGTTGGCATCTTGAATTTCCTGTTCCACCTTAAATGGTGCTACAGTTATTTTCAAGCACCTGTAAAGGTGCCAGAATGTAACTTCTGCTCAATTTAAGTTAGAATAGAACATTTTAACAAAAAGGTGCCAAATAAAAAGTCAGTAGAGTAGAGAGTAAAGTAGAAATTCAGATGCAGAATGCAATACTGACCTAGGCTTATCTATATATCGTTTTCTATTTTGAACAATAAAATATTTCAGATTTACTTTAGTTGTTAAAAATGGCTCTTCTTAAAAATCAACATCCCAGAATGATCAGTCACTGTTAAACTTACCCGGCCATACTACCAACTACTAGCTTAACATTTAATACAAAGATTAAGTTTCAATTCACACACTATTTCTATGTATACTCCTTTATCCACTTCAAAAATACAAGAAGAAAAAGTGTTGCTGTTTTTACTACTATTACTATCTCTGTATAATATCTGCTGATGCGTTCCAGAACTGATCGTCATCTTTGATGATGAGTCCAGAGGTTTCAGCAGATGTACATGCAGAGATACAAGTACTACCACGAATGCAAAACATTACCAACATTTTCACTTCCGGTACTTTTATGACAGTCCCTAACACTGAAGTGGACCCAGCAGCAAAGACAGTGAGAGCATGTGAGCTGAGGCTTAATCTTCGTCAAATAAAAGATCAGTAAAAGTTGCAGCTGTATACTTTCATCTTTAATTTGACAACGAACATGCGAGAGCTGAGAGATAGCATCGTTTTGTCTGATGTCTGAAGCGAGCCGCTGTAGTCTGAGGATGTCCTAATATGCATACTGTAGCACAGGTATGATATCTGCCTGCCTCAATGGCAGACAGTGCCCTCTGAATTCAACTGCAACACTCAACAGCTGGGTTTCCACATCAATCTTATCCACATTAATGTGACATCACATTACCCAACATATTCATGAGTAGGAATCCTAGCATCTTGTTTCATTTTGATTTACAGTACTGTGCAAAAGTCTAAGTCTGCACCTAAGTACATTGTTTAAAACTAGTTTTCTTGGCAATAACTGCATACCTGCCTGTGAAAAAATACCATATGTAATCGAATCACATGCACATAAAATAAATACAGAAAAAAATAACAATCATTTCTTATTTTAGAAAAAGCAGTTGATAATTTGGGAGCTAGTTTGATTTCAGATATCTCCTGGACACCCCCAGCCATCACAAAGAGGTGGTTGGTTAGTGTAGTGGGTAACACCTCTGCCTTCTGCTCTGTAGACTGGGGTTCAATCCCCCACCAGGGTAAACACCCTACACTACACCAATAAGAGTCCTTGGGCAAGACTCCTAACACTGCCTTGGCCTACCTGTGTAAAATGATCAAACTGTAAGTCGCTCTGGATAAGAGCGTCAGCCAAATGATGTAAATGTATGAATACATACAGTCTATTCATTCTAAGGTGCCAAAAATGTTTGCACAGTATGGCAGATAAATAAAAAAAATGAACTATGTTTTTTAAACTGGCTGTAAATGAGAACAGCCACCAGACACAGGCCCATACACAAAAATCATTGTTTCATTCTGTTTTTCTCTCGTGTTCCCACAACATGCATAAAATAAAATAATACAAAATCCCCAACTTTTGCAGATCCAATAATCATAATACAAATAATTCCAGTTTAGTTTAATTACAGTTTCTCCAGAGATGATTAGAGGGTGTTGACACAGGGGTCATTCAAAGTGCTTTATTCATAATGTGTGTGATTACGGGGAGCCAGAATGGGTAACAGCAAGTCAACAGCACACTCATTCCAAGCAGGTGGCTGCCTCTTACCATAGTCCTGGTCGTAGAAAATAATGAACTTCTGCCAGGTGTACTCCATCACCACATGGAAAATGACATCGTTCAGGTAGACAGGCGGACGAACAAACAGTGTGTAGTCATCAGGCTGGCCAGGGGTGGTGGGGGGACAACTAGAGCGAGGGGTGCCTGCCGGTGCCCGCTGGATAAACAGATGGGGAATGTGCATAGCGTCTGCCAGAGACTGTAAAGAGCCCGCAGACATACAGCCAATGGAGCTAACCAAAGCCAGGATACCTCTGTTCATCAGCTCACAGGCTGCAGAGAAAAAGAGAAAGAGAAATGTTAGTTTAACCATATATGGCTTCTATAATCACCAGGACCAAGTGCACACATTCACACTTAAAGACAACAGTTCTTAAACAGTTCTTGGCTTAGATGTATGGTTCTAGGTGAAAAACATACACTATGTAAACAATTTTAAATACAAATACCCATTGCCACAAGTGTATGAAATCAAGCAAGCACGTAGCCATGCCGTCTGCCGTTACAAACATTTGTGAAAGAATGGGTTGTTCTAAAGAGCTCAGTCAATTTGAGCGTGGTACTCTAAAAGGATGCCACCGCTGTAACAAGTCAGATCGTAAAATCTTTTCCCGCCTAGATATTCCACGGTCAACTGTGAGTCATATTATTAAAAAGTGGATGCACTTAGGAACCACAGCAACTCAGTCACAAACTGGCAGGCCATGTAAAGTTACAGAGTGGGTCACCGAGTGCTGAGCCACCAATGCTCTGCTGACTCAATAACTGCAGAGTTACAAACATTAACATCTTTAACAAAAAAACTGTGTGCCAGGAGCTCCACAGCATGGCTTTCCAAGGCCGAGGAGCTGCATGTAAGCTTTACGACACCAAGCACGCTGCCAAGCACCGGATGAAGTGGTGTAATGCGCCGCCACTGGACTCAGGAGCCCTGGAAACGTATTCTACGGAGTGACGAATGATGCTTCTCTATCTGGCAGTCTGATGGACGCAGCTGAGTTTGTCAAATGCCAGGAGAACATAACCTGCCTGACTGTATTGTGCCAAGTGTAAAGTTTGGTGGAGGGGGGATAATGCTATAGGGTTGTTTTTCAGGGGTTGGCCTAGGTCCTTTAGTTCCTGCATATCAAGACATTTTGACAATTGTATGCTTCCAACTTTGAGAACAGTTTGGGCTGTTAAGCTGTTACAGCTGCAAAGCTGACCTATTCCTTTAAATCTGCCGTCAGAGGAGTTGTTCTAGTTCTACACATTAAAAATGGATTAAAGAACCATAAACAAAAAGGTTCTTTGGTGAAACAAAGGTTGTTCTTCTATGCAACTTTCATTTAAAGGAGTGTTCCTCAGAAATATTGGTATGGAGCAGACATCAGCAGAAAATGGTTCTGGTCATCCAGACAACGCAATGCTAGTCAATGCAGGCGTCTGTTAGCTGACGTAACAGATCTGGCGGTTGGCGCTTTCCTCCCAGCGCTGAGCTCAGCTGCAGAGACTGTGTGGCCAGCAGTTCGAAAAGAAGTGGTAGCTGGATTCACAGGTCTCAGAGGAAGTCTGGGTTAGCCTACACCCTCCTAGCATTGAGTGGAATTGGAGACGAGAAAATTGGGTAAAAATCTTTAAAAAAAAAAAAAAAAGAAAAAGCATCAGCCCAGCATTGGCTTTGGCATCAAGGTTTCAATATCAGTGCCAGAAAAGAAAAAGTTCCATCTATAATGATCATATAATGTGAATATATTGCTGCTGTCATAAGAAAACACTGTATATCCAAAGTGGAAGCTTTATAAGAGAAGGACAAATGTTCTTAACATCTGTTAACTTCCAACTTCCTTTCAACTAAACATCATGAAATGGATAATGTACCACGTAAATGTGGTTCAAAATGAATTACAAAATGTTTTCTAGTGACAGCAATGATGTATTGACAAAAGGAAGGAAATAAACAGAAAGACCCCAGCAAACCAGCTCTGACAAAGACTTAATAAAGCAGAAATGGCCTTAGAAACACTAAAAGAACAGCTTCCTACAGCAAAGCAAATCTTCTTTGTTGGCTCGTGTAGCTCAACCTTGAGCAAAATCCCAAACTAGAAGCTAAGGAGCGAGTAATCAATGTGGCTTTTCTGTGCTCTTAATTACTACTGCGGAATAAAGTTCAAATATCATTATTTCTACTCCACTTAGAGACACATTTGCAATCCTGCGCTATTAGAAGGCAGTCTGCTGCTGCTACTGCTGCACTGAATATACCTGCATGATACTGGGTCTCCATGAGGAAAAAGCAAAGGTCAGTAGGATTGGACAGCACTACATGCAGCAAGGTGCTTTACACTAAAAGCCACTAAGCACTTTGCATAAACATATCAATTATTCAAATGCATAGCTTGCAAAAACAGTCCAGCAATCCATCATTAGAGGGCACTAATGCCGCTACTGAGCCATTTACATGCTCTCCTTTCTTCACACCTTCATTATAATCCACAGCAGTGACACTGATACATGTGCATGGAGTCGTGTACAGTAGGTGGTTTTACACTGCTGTCCTTAACGCCTACAAGTTGTAGTTCCAGCTGGCGGCAACAAAAACATGGTGTAATTCGGTATTATTTAATAATAATTTAAAAATTAATCATTCTCACTCGTAGCTCATTGAAACAAGCAATGAAATTTCGCTGACAGTGCAGATTCGAAACTATGAATCGATACCAATTTGGCGTTCGTAAGTGGCAGAGAAGATATTATATCATGTATTGAATTTGATGAAAAGTTATTGTGAGTGCACAGTCCTGACATTTTCCTTTACATCCCATAGAGAAAAGAAATACCTGGGCAGTTTTTTGCATGTAAGATTAATTTTTAATGCATTGTATATTTGAGAAACCTATTTGATATAGACATTTTACATGCGTTTCTCAACAAACAAAAAGAAAGAAGTCAGCAGTGCAGATTTGAACATGTTGATAAAGTATGTAAACAAATGTAAATGTAACTCATTATGTAATTACTTAATTAATTACAATTGAGAGTAACAGAAAGCCTGTAATTAGGATACAAACTGTATTCCATTCTTTACAGGTTTTTTACAGAGAATAAAAACTGTATTCAGATTGTAGATTTTGTTTCTCTTTTTTCTTTTTTTTATTAGTTTATCGGTCATCACAGCTTGATGGGAAGAGGAGAGAACACAAACACATGCTGTGGCAACCAATAAACTCCCCCAAAAACCTCACAACAAACACCTTTTATCAATGTTAGCTTTATTGATGGAGCCGAGTTAAGCTAAATTTCTTTTTTTTATGTGGTAAACTTCACCTTTCTTTCACGGTTTCTTTATTCGGAGTGAGGTACATCCGTATGTGTGTTAAAACCGTGTTAAACGTTAGACAAGTCGAGTTGGGACGAACAGCTTTTCACATCCCAAAGAAAATGAACCAAGTCGAGAACACAAAGTCTGACACAGCACTACGGAAATTCATCGTTCCCATTAGTGCAGTCTGAAAGGTAGTTACTCTGCAGTACCAATTAGGAATGTAAAGCGGAAAGGCCACAAGAATTCAATATTTTACATTTTTATTCCAAACTACACATGCTTTACTTGTAAACACCACCAAAAAACAGACATCCATATAGCACACAACACACATTCTGCACAATTAGTTTTTATTTGCTGCATTAAACATACTGGGAAAGATGAAAACAAAGTGTAGTATGTACTGAGGTGTATAATATATTGTATAATATATAGTTGTAGAAAATTAAAACCCTCTAGAAGACGTGTTAAAATGATTGTAACTTGAAAAATTAACAAATCGAGATTTGACCAGCATGTCCAAACTTTCACATAAGACTGCATAGTAATCCTCTGGATTAGGTTATTTTAACAAGTGAACTGGACTGGAATCCATTGTTAAAGTAACCTTCCAATCCCTGGGAATATTGGAGCAAAAGATTTTCTAGTTTTAAACATAAGAAATGAATGGTCTTAATTATAATTTGCTCCAAAAGCCCATCTGAAAACAAAGCCTTAACATCCTCCCAGTCCAATAGCTGTGTACCCCTTGATGCTCCATGCTCAACTCCAAAGCCATGTCAACCCCTCTTTTCCCCACCCTCCAACCTTCTTGAGCTCCAGGACACACAGTAGCGCTGATGCTAGACATAAACATTCATCTCACTCGGCTCGCTTCATTCCTTGTTGCCGGACCTGCAGCAGGTGAAACATGGAGTGTGTCGGGCCGAGCCGAGGCGCAAAGTAATTTGCCAACTGCGGCAGAAAAAGCAGGAGCATCAGGCGCAGGATGCAGGAAGGTGAAGGAGCGTGGCCCTATGCTGCTGAAAAAGCAAAAAAACTAAGAGAAAGGGCCATAATAAACACCAGCTCTAGCCCTAAAGTGACGGCTGCAGGCCACAAGCTTACTGTGGCTTTTTAAAGTCACCACCAAGTTCAAGCTGATGCCAGAATACTAAGAGACTGCGGCAAATTGCCAGATTAAGACAGTGCTGTGTACGCTTAAACATGACCCTGCATGGTCAATACACATGGCATTCAAAGACCTTAGAGGCTTTGGTGATCACAAGCAACATCAGCATTTGGTCATAAAACCAAAAAAGCAGAAGCAGAAGAAAAGGGTATAGCAAATATTTCGCCTCGATATGTCATCATATAAAATCTATTTGAACAGCAATGTCACAGATGTCTTGGTTTTCCATGAAGAAACAGTTCAGACAAAAATGCTAATGTTGCTAATGTAACAGTGATGTAATGTAACAGAGGGGCTATCAGATTAAACTATGCAAATGACCAGGGATGAACCATGAGTATTAGATCTAGGCCTTCAGTTTAGGCCATTACTGCCCTAAAAACAAGACCAAAAAAAGAAAAAACAAACAAAATAAACACCTCTGTGATACTACTCATTTCTGCTAGCACTCCTATCATCATTCTAGATTAAACAGACATTTTAAGCTTTTAAAAGACATGCCTTACATTTTTTCCTGAAGCTTGCAATACACATGAACATATATTTTACCTTACATGATGCAATTTTACAGTCTTCACAGTGTTTCAGTAAAGATCCCTGGCAAAGTCCTGCCTGAAACCTGTTTAAGATACCACTTTTATTCACAGTCAGTGATGTATCTAGGACTTCCAAAATGCCTAGAGAGATGTTCTTCTCACAATATGTGCACCTATCATTGAGAATCAAAAAGTGATTGGTTGATTACACTGTCACTTCTGAATTATGTTAGTTAAGGCCTTCTGTCCACCTCCTGAAGCCCTACCCAATGGGAAGGCTGCATGGGCTGTTACTAACTAAATACTACAGGTGAAAAAAATCTAAAATCATTTTCCAGAGGATGTTATCGACCCTTTTTGTCTCCAATCAAAATCCTTTTGCTCTAATCATCAGCATGACACGCTCAACTTAAGTAAAATAGCCTTGCTTTTTTTTTTTTTTTTTTTTTAAGTCCCACCAATCACCACATTTCTGAAAGTAAAAATGTGCAAAACTAGAATTCTTTTGCTTGTCTAAAACAAACTCTCTCTGTCAGCTCTGAAAAACCTGAGACATAATGAGACAAATCTCAGCTGATCCCTCAAAAAAGAGTGCAATTACCATGACAACCTCGAAGCATATGCGGTAATTCATTAAACTAAATGCCATAATTATTCCCCCTCTAATGTAAACTCAGCAGATTAACTGTCAATCAGTCCCACAATAATAATGAGTCAAAGCCTTTTCAGTTGATCCTATGAAGTGTTCACTTGCCATGACTACCTCCAAGCATGTGCTTTAATTGACTAATTGCACAACTTTTTAAGCTGAATAAGCCTACCTCCAGTTAACAAGATTTGCTTTAACGAGAAAGAAGAACGTTCGCAATGCTACATTAGCCCTGTGTCATGGATTGGACTGGCTGAAAACTGATAGGCTGGCTAATCCTTCCTTATTAAGGCACTATTGTGCATTAGTGCCCTGATCCTCCTGTGAACGGCATCTGCGAGACTCCATACTGGCCTCATCAATTGATCTTGCTAACTGTGTTAGCATAGGGCACCATGGAATGTTCATTACAAAACGGGATTACCATAATTAAACCGCTGATTTGATTTCACTTGATTAGTTTACATATTAAATAATTAATGCGGTCTTATTAAGTCTTGCATCTGACGTTCAAATGTAACAGCAGCTGAAGTGAAACAAGTAGGCATGGTGATCGACATTAAATATTCAGTGCAGAAATCAACCACTGGCTATGAGGATGAGTCACAGCAGGTTCATCCGGTGGTCAGCCTGTTAAAGCCTATTTCATGAGAAAAAGTACACGGAATGAGAAAAGTTTGTTCACACACGGTCCGAATACCGTTAGATGTGCTATATATGCTGATTTGTTACAAAGGCACACAATTTTCCCACTCATGCTCTTGAAATTCGTGCTAATTCAGTGGAGTAGATTGGTACCACGCAGTAATATGAGAATAATACGGATGATTTTATTGGTACTGACAGTAATAACATCAATAATACTGATCTGCACTGATGGGATGGTTACTTTACATTTACATTTACGGCATTTGGCTGACGCTCTTATCCAGAGCGACTTACAATTTGATTGTTTTACACAGGTAGGCCAAGGTGGTGTTGGGAGTCTTGCCCAAGGACTCTTATTGGTATAGTGTAGGGCGGTTACCCAGGTGGGGATTGAACCCCAGTCTACAGTGTAGTAGGCAAAGGTGTTAACCACCACACTAACCAACCACACCTTAAAACTGTTCTATAGCACAGATTACTATTTGCTTGTAATATAATCCGAAGGATTACCACAGTAATGTACTCCGATTACTTTGTTCCTCTTGAAAAACGAAAATCATAATAAAAACAATAATAAGTGATTTAACACAAGGCAAACAGGAAAACCGCACTGGTTCATGAACCAAAATGACAGATTATAGGTGACGATGATCAATCAGGTAGACCCCTTTTGAGAACTCGCATTTACAGGAATTATAAATAGAGTTTTTTCTAGACTGACTGGGCTTCTAGGCTGCTGATTGGCCTGTATTGGCTCATAAAGCTTCATATTGGCCTGTCCTGCTTAGACTTAGGAAAAAAAAAAAGGCTTTTTATATCAAATCCAGTGAACGTGTTTAGTTTGATGTGCCATCTTCTACATTTATTCTACAATGTAACACATCAAAAAATAAATGAATTGAGACCAAGGACTCATATATTGTACTGGCTCATAACACTTCATATTGGTGTGTCACGCTGAGACTTATATGAAATAAATAAAGATAAAAACATTTTATATCAAATCCAGTCAATATGTTTAGTTTGATGTGCCATCATCCGTATTTATTCTGGAATATAATACTTCAAAAAATACATTTATTAAGACCAAAGACTCCTACGTTGTCATACTGTTTGGAAATCTCTGCCATTATTCCAGCTCCTTATTAAATCTTGCTTTAAAGAATACAGTGACTGTTGACCAGCTGTTTTTGAAAGCAGTTGTTGAGAAAAGTTTGAGATACATTGTCGTCTTAATGAAAGCAGAAATCAGCTGTCTGTTAGACCCCTTGAAGTTTGTGTATAGGCATAAACAAAGCACAGATGATGCTATCACAAGCTTGTGCATCTTATTGCCAAACATCTGGAGGATTCTAGATCATGTGCAAGCCTATTTGCTAATTTTAGTCCTGCTTTTAAGACAATATGGTCTCGTTTGTTGATCAGGACATCTAGAGTTATTAGTGCTGTTTCGTTTTGCTTTGCCATTTCAATGTAATTACATAACTGACTACAATGTTAGTTATGAAGTTACATACTGAAGTACTTTTTTGTCCAGCTTATATGATATATTTATAAATTCGAAGGTGCACTTCTCACTTTGTTTTGTTCGTTTGGCGTTAAATAATCAAGTTCAAGTTCAAAGTGTTTGTCATTTGCACAGAGGAAACAAGTTTCCTTATATACAATGAAAAGTTTACTTTGCTCCTCGCTAAGAATGCCAAATATAACATTAAAAATACAAAAGAGTATATATACAAGCATATATATTAATCAAGAAATAACGCACTAAATATAGGCTACTAATAGAGGTTTTAAATTTACAACAGGTTAGGTTACAGTGTATAAATTACAGTGGTATGGATGGATGGTGCTGTGCCTTGCCAGGAACATGATTATCTGCCGCAGAAATGAGTGGTAGATTAAGATTAAGATTAAGTGACCCTTATTAGTCCCACAACGGGGAAATTTCACCTCCGCATTTAACCCATCCGTGAAGTGAAACACCACATACACTCTAGTGAGCACACACACACTAGGGGGCAGTGAGCACACTTGCCTGGAGCAGTGGGCAGCCCAATCCGCAGCGCCCGGGGGGCAGTTGGGGGTTAGGTGTCTTGCTCAAGGACACCTCAGTCATGTGCTGTCGGCTCTGGGGATCGAACCGGCGACCTTCCGGTCACAAGGCTGGATCCCTAACCTCCAGCCCACGACTGCCCCAAGTGGTAAAGTGCAATAGTGCAATTGTAAACATGTGCTACAGTAAAGTGGCAGTAGGTGCAGGTTATTCCTAAGGAAAGAGTTCTTTACCAGTGGGATACACATCACACGTCTGCACCTAAGTCTGGCAGACCGAAGTGTGAGTAGTTATTTCTGATTCAGAACTGATTGCGGTGGGGAAGAAGGAGTTCTTTAGTCTGGAGGTCTTGCACATCATGTGACAACTACGTGGCAAAGACAACAAAAAAAAGCCTGGAAGCATAATGACTTTTTATCTTTTATCTTCTACATATGAAAACATGCAGCATTGAAGGTTTTGGTACCACTCCTTTCTCACTAAACATAACAATGTCAATGGATTTTTTTTTTAGAATCTAGAATCATGAGCACTGCTGCACTGGTGCACAGATTTAGTCTCTGGGGCTGTTTTCACTGAACTCTAATGAATGCAGCAGAACAAACTAAACAAACTGTGGGCTGATATGTTATGATATGTTGGGTTTAATCCACAAGAACAGCAGTGCGCTACTGCAAAATAAAGAAATCTGTACAACAGTGTGATGAGAACCGTTGTGTTTTGAGTGTAAAAAAGAGATGGCTTCTGATCCCTGGGGAAGGAGCAATCACAGGCCAGTAGTTAATCATAATGAAACCATAGCCCAAGTCTCTTCATAGGAGTTCCCCAGCGTCTGCACTGACATGGAAGACTCATGTTGAGTCTTTTCTTTAGATTATAGCACAGACCGCATTTATTACCGAGGCTCTGGCTGTGGAGCACAGGTTCATGATACTGTTCTATCATACTGTCCTGGTGAGTATATAGATACAGTATCACAGTCTGGTTGGGTAACCTTCCTTTTTTGCTAAAAGCCAAATTAGTTCTCTTGTGCGGACAGAATAGAAGATTATCAGAGTTTAGAAACCCCCCAGCCCTTCAGTCCATTTATGAGCTAGTCTGTTTTAAGTAGATAAAAATGTTTCTGATCCAGCTCATATTCTGCAATCAGAACTGGAGAGAAGATTTAGGAAATCCAGGTGTGGGCTAAATGGGTTCAAGCATTTCTTTATGCCTACATCAATCACACACACACACACACACACACACACACACACACACACACACACACATATATATATATATATATATATATATATATATATATATATATATATATATATACACACACATACACACACTCTGACTTCACAGTTTAAAATTTTAATACACTCTTACCTCAATTTTAAACTCAAATTGCACTCAAATTCTTACATCTTTGGCTACTACCTCAGTGCTGAGATACGATCTGGTCATGTGCAGATCCAGTAAATCCCTGCATTTGTGGGAGAAATCATGACCATGTTAGGCCAGCTTTTCTCTGGGGTTTGCGGTGTTAAGTGTTGTCCCGTGTCTCAGCAGCACATAGCTGATGCAGCCGCAGCGGCAGTCATAGCTGAGTGCCGGTGTAGTGACTGCGGAGTGCTTCTGCAGAAAGGCCCCATTTACTCTTGACAGGCGAACACGACAGAAAGCTCAATATCATGCTCTACTGCCACCACGGTGCTCAAGCATTCTTTCTCAGTGTACTCCCTCCCTCACACACCTGCACTACCTATGTTAGTGTGCACCGCTTTCTTCCAATAAACATCTCCTGCTGTTTAGCAGCACCTACAAGCCTTTAATTACTATGCCACAAGCTCTAGACCTCTTGACCTGAAAACCTGCAAGCTACTGGCACTTTTATTCTCTTTTCAAAAGTATCTTCACAAACATTTAATTAATGCTGCATTTAAACAGGGTATAAAAGCCTGTGCTTAATAGGTGCTGTGTGTCTTTTGCAATTATAATGAAATATTTTGCTGGGGGTTAATCAAGTATTCAAGTAAGGCATGTGATAACTCTCGCTAGGACAAAGCAATCTGAATGAAACAATGTGCAATGTGCTCCTCAGTCTATGGAGCTTCAAACAAGGTGGATTGCCACTGCGTCAGAGCGATGAGGTAGGTGCCGGACAGCTGTTGCGATTTTTAACCTCTGTTTGCAACTTCCGGCTGCGTACCCCGTACCTTTTCACTCAGTCGACTGGGATCTCGTCAGGATGGTGGTATCCAGTATACAGTGAGCAAGGAGCATGGCAGAAATTGAGTTGTTCTTCAGCAACAGGGTAATTTCAAAGGGGCTTTGGCCACCACAGTCGCCGGATTTGACACCACCAGACTCCGTCCTTTGGGGTATGCTCAAACGAAAAGTCTACAGGAACAAGCCTCGCACTGTGGACTATTTGAAGGAAAACATCGAACATGAAATTGCTGCTATTCCCCACGATATGCTTGCCGATACATTCAGGAACATGGAGTGCTGTGTGAAACGTGTCTGGCAGAAAACAGAGATCACTTCCAGCATTGCACGTAATGCTATGGACTACATATACAAGGTATTTTTTCTTCGGGTTGCTTCATCCTAACGGGTGTTACAGCAGAATATTCGAGTGAATCTCCCTGTAAGTTTAGAATAACAACATGAAATACTGGAATATCATATCAAAATAATATCAGTGGACATCAAACCATTTAGACATTTCAGTCAAAGCTGTCTGATAGAAGCCTAGTAGATATAGCTGTATGCTACTGTACGCAGTTTAATTTTCTATGATGCAACATCATCCCAACTCAATTTTTAACATCTAACCTACAAAGCTCCAACAAGATTATAAAGAAAAAAAATGGAAAAAATATTACAACTAAATATTTAGCATAGTGTTCATTCAAGCCATGAAGTCAAGTTCAGGCCCCGATTTCAAATCACCAGCTGTTATCGGCTGATGGCTCAGGTGATTGCCTGCTATGCATAAGATTGGCTAAATTTGTCAGGGTGCTTCTTTAAGCTGCTTTAGCCTGCATATTCTTGCTGCTCCTCTGCAAGCCACCTTGGGATCCACTGCTGGCCGGTGGTTTGCCTGGTACAGTTGTTTTGGGGGGGGTTTCTGCTGCTGTCTCTGCCTTGGGCTTTCCATGTGTGCACGTGGAAGGGCTTGGAGGTCCCAGAACCTGTCTCAGCAGGGTAGCTGCGCCTCAACCAAACTAAAGAAAGTAAGGTTTTTTTTGTGAAATTGTTATTTTTTGCAATGTAAGATGAAGTTTCTGCCTGCCTGTTTACACCGCTTCCTCTGTAGGCCTGTTTGCAACCTCCTGCTGCCCGGTATGGTTGTTTTCAGGGGTTTTCTGCCATAAGAGCAGGGAGGTTCCAAAACAGAGCCATACAGCCAAATATGAACAAAATATTTACTTCAACAAAGCAGTCAAAGTAAAGTACACTGAGCAGAGCATTAGTTCAGGTAGGCCACAAATCTCAAATCACCAGCTGCTATCAGCTAATCTCAATCATCAGCACCTGACCTCAATCAGCTGATGGCTCAAAATTCCTCAGGGTGCTTATTTAAGCTGCATAAGCCTGCCCATTCTCACCGCTCCTCTGCTAGACACTTTGCAACCCGCCTCCACTCCACCTTCCCCTTGACACTGTGTCTGACTTGTGTTTGTTGTCATTGATGCCTGCTCCACTCTGTACCCTGGGGGGTCTTTTTACTGCTTTTCATGTACGCACATGGAAGGGGAGGAAGGTTCCATAAAAGAGCCATACCACCAAATGGAAAAAAAAATACTGATGAAGTGCTCCTGACTGAACTGCATTCATCAGGCAAGTTCATAGAAATGAACACAGACAAAAATTTGCATGAGTCAAGATGTGCGGTTTGTATTGCTAGTGATCACTTTTCTTTTGCAATGTATCTGGAAACTGATTACTGTTTTATTTTTGTAACTTTAACAGAATACAGTTATCTTTTTTTATTCCTTTACAAATCATTTTTTCATTGCAATGGGAAGTTTTTTTGCAGTGCCTTCCTGACACCTTACAGTTACTTCACCAAAGTGAGGTGTGAGCACTTGCTGCAGACAACAGATTAGCTTTGGAAGAATAAGCACTTCTCTTATCCTTTGTCATTTAAGGCTGATGCAAAATGTGGTGTCTCCTGTTCAGTGTGCCCTGCTCCATTAATAACATGATTTCTCAATAATGTTGTGACATTTTGACGATGCACAAGGAACATGATCTAACAAAGCCATATTTATTTAGTTTGTTTCACATCATTTTGGTGCGATTTATTGTGACCAAGATGAAACCGTACATGCCGTAACTCCCCTGCGAGTTTCTCAGGCCAAACTCCCAAGTGGATCATGCACAAGATGTTTGAATGGGTTAATAAACACCTTCTGCCCCATACGCACACTAGCAGAGTAAAATACTCAGGTGTTATCAACACAATATGCTGATAAAACTAGATAAATGGCAATTAGTCTGCCATCAGATTCAATGCACAAACTCACAAACACACATGCACGCAAACCTCCTAGGAAAGCCTGTCGCCACTGAGCACACAAGATGAATGTGTCTCTGGGGAGTTTGGGGCTTTTCCTTTTTTTGTAGTGGAGGCTTTTGTTGCTGTCACTTTTATGAGAAGGATATGCATCCTCTCCCTCTCGCTCTCTGTTTTTCTCCTCCACCCTGGCCTTGCCACTGCAAAGCACTCTACTCCATTATCACCAGAAGGCATGCTTGGAGCACTGTGGATGTCTGTGCAAACAGATATTAGATAACTGCCCGTCTGCCTCCACTGTAACATTCAATCGCTGCACTTGCAAATTAGCCACTTATCAATCGGCTCATTAGAGGTCAGAATGTCATACATTGTTCAGTGCAAACCTTGATATTGCGTAATCCTGTTAGAAAGACTTGAGTGATCAATATCACACAAGAAGTGCGATCGTTACGGATGAGAGTGCGGTGTGTGGTGTGTGGAGCATTGTCTGAAATAGTGAATAGAAAAAGTGCTTGTCATCATGTTGAGTAGAGACATGCTGATGTGGTTTCTATGGAGCTACTCATAAATGGAAGATCACAAGAGATGTAGGAGCACGGTTTCTCGGTTTCTGCCCCTGTACCTGAAGCACGTATGTATAAATGAAGACGCACAACCTTTCATATTCGGCAACAACACATACTCGTATCTGCGTCCTGGAATTGTGAGGAAATGTCAAATATCATTTGCTCTCTTTACATCTCCCACGTTGCAGATGTTTGTCAAGCGACATGGCGCCAAGAGCGGCCACAAACACACGATGCAACGAGTCAAACATTTCCTGGTGAGAGAGTCTCCAAATGTCAAGGTGTAAGCATTTGATAAAGGGACGCTCTGCTGGTATTGAAGGGACCTGTCTTGCTGCCTGTCTGTGTAATGAAGACGCATGAGCGAGTTAGCATGCCAGCTGGCTGCGAACGAGTGGTGCACAATCAATGCGCTTCAAGCCCACCTGGTACCGCGTGGTCCAGAAAGTTCTTGAGAGAGAACGGCGAACCTCCTCAGAGAAACAAAGTTGGGGAGGCAGAGACGGACGAGCAGAGAAAGTTAACCTGCACCGCTACTCCAAGACTTGCTCAGTTGTGAAGACGGCACAGCTTCCCTCACCACTCGGAGAGCATGAGTGTGGAGTACCTGTGCGCTCCTTCTGGCAAATCAGCATGCAAAAGTTTCCTCTCTAATTGAAGCGATTCAAATTGAGCCATTCATCACAGGTGAATCTCTTCCTAGTAACGCGGCTCGAATGAACCTGTGATTCATTAGAAAACTCCTCGGCATCCATCCTCCCTCTCCTCCTCTTTCATCTTCCGCTCCCATTCATCTTCCTCAGTGTGCTCACCCTCCTCCTCCCTGCATCCCTCCATCCCTACCACACAGCTCTTATCTCCTCCCAGGGTTAGCCTTGCAACGTAATCCCTCTGCACCTCTTTAAAGTGGAAGCTAAAACAGACAGCGAAACTTGCTCTTGATTTCTTAATCAAGGTTAGGTATCAGTACCTTGAATTTCTTGTGCCTTGAATTCGATACTGATATCAAAGCAGAACTTTTGTTGATCTTTTTGGCATAAAAACCTTTGACACTTTCAAAGGCCTGTATGTGGGCTCACACTTCAAGACCTCATGACTACCTAACTTATAAACTAGTTTAGATAGGTTTAGATTGAACAGTGAGGTTTAAGATTTAAGTAGCTTAGTAACTGACTAAGCCTAGAGTTTAAGGTGTTAACAGCCTGGTAAAGAACATGCGTCTACAGCCTCCTGTTCAAGCTTTGAATGTCAATCATTAAAGAAGTTACGACAAAAAAGATTCAATAAGGAAAGAATGTTAAACATGAAATACGCACTTGTGAAACTAGATTTTGTCTTCTGGTGCCAACAGCACACGCAAGACAGAACTAACCACTGGCTCTTACCAGGACTACTTTTGTGACTAGTTTCGTGAGTATTTCAAAGAAAGCCCAGACTTTCTCTGGGTTGTGCTTTCTGCAATTCGTTGGCAAATTAAATAAATAAACAAATGAGACAGACACTGATGTCACTTTGGGAATTAGCTCTAGTGCTAAGCCTAGCATCATCCGCCTGCCAAGTTCGCATCTATGACAAAATTACAGAGCCTAGTGATTTTTTTCTTATCTTGCAAAGGTAAGAAAGTTGACTGCTACTGATGTATTCTTGCTGAAAGCAGTCGTAGCTCTGATATGTGGCTGGGATGGTGATAAGGAGAGGACTTAAGCATTTCAGAGGAGGGTGAAGGATCACCATTTCTCGTGGAGTCAAAAAACACAGCCGTGTTCTTGACTGAGAGTAATTCGGAGACGTTGTCACAGGTTTCATTATGCGTGATGTATTGCAAGACTTGTCCATTTGGAAAAGTACAGCCAAACTTCGGGCCTCATCGGCTGCTGCATGGTATGTTTCCCTCGCTTTAGTGAGGAAACATTCAGATGTCACAACAAAAGTAAGATTTTTGTGCTGAGCCAGGATTTGCTGGTCTGGTACTTTTAGGCCACACAAGCTAGAACTGCACATAGTCACAAATAAATCTAATACAGTTCAGCAGACATTCAACAAAGGGCTTGCAAATCAATATGTGATTTCACATATTTCACTACACACACTTTGGAATTATTCTCAATATATTCCCATCATATCAGAACTCCTCTGGCCAATTCAAAACCGTGCATCAGCAGATATGTAGTAAGAAAAATGTGTTGAATATGCTGAATGACATGATAAGAAGATTTCAAGGTCAGTGATCTTCATCACTTGTGTTGAAAAATGTCTTGTCCTCTTGGCTTTCAAAGACTTATTTCCTCTCTTAGGTATCTTTTCTAGTCTTTCTGCTCCAACAAACCAACAGTACTCATCTATCACACTGACATATTTTTATATCTTGGTGAAGGATTTCAGGAACCCAGCCCTATTTTTAGAAGCTTTCTTTAGTTGCTGTTTATCATATCTTGGTGAAAGATCCTAAATATACACTCATAGATTAGAGAAGCTTTTTATTGCAGCTGTATTTCCATGCATATTTGAGGATAGAACACCCTTTCTCAAAGCTTTACTTTTCTACATACAGTTTCAAGGTAGACTGCAGGGTCACCATTTGTCTGGGCTAGCAGGGAACAGGAACCGTCGTGGAATTTGAACAATCTTAAAATTAAGGTCATTATCCTTAATTGCTGAGTCCTCACCGTTCTTCATCTCTCACTGCATCATTTGTGCTGAGCATCACTGATTTAGCAAAGGCTACCTCTTAAGATACCCGATTTCATTGTGTAGTCCTGCTTTAGCAAAGCACAGAAATAATGTACATCAGTATATATTTTGCTCAAGGCATCAAACATTAATACTACATTTCTTTTACACATTCAGGTGCGCAGTATTATTGAATATCACTACCCAATCATTTTCCTAAAAGCAACGACTACTAAAATAAACTAGAGTTTGACCAGAGTGCCCTTCTTTCAGCCAAATCCTTCGGTATTGACCTTGTCTTCCTTTAGGAATTGAGTGAAATGTGGGGGTTTTCTCTTTCTTTCCTTCCTTTTATATTTTTCTTCCTTCCTTCCACATAAGCCATGCCGCTTTCTACCGTGCTTAGGTATTCAGTAGGAAACAGCAGATATGGTGGAGAAGATAATTTATTGGGCCAAAAGATTATGACTTTAGTTGAATGAGGTTATGAGAACCCGACCCTCTGCAGAGAAAGAGGAGGGGGGAAGGCTTTGAAGAGATTTTGGCTGAGGGCTAAACTCAAAGAAAAACCCTCTTCAAACAGCAGCGCTTCCAAGGGACATATTTGCACACTTGTTTGAATCATGGCTCTGTGGGTGTAGTGTGATTTTGCATGCTTGTGTGTGTGTGTGTGTGTGTGTGTGTGTGTGTGTGTATTTTATATATATATATATAAACCTCTTTTCAAAAGTTTGGAACTGCTTGTTAGCTTGATCATCTTTAACCATATTTGTGGAAATAACTTGTAATAACATACAATTAACTAGGCACTAAAAGGTGTTTGAAAAGGCAATCCATTTAAATTAAAATGCAAAAGATTTGGATCAACAATAAGACGTTATTAATTGACAATATACATCAAGAATTCTCCATTTCAACAACTCTCTCTCATAATTGCCCATGGGAATTGCTACAGGCCCCACTATACAAGAGTATCACAATACTTCAGCCACGATAAGATTCAATTTTGATATCTGAGAATTTGTGGTACACAAAGTATTGTGGTATACTGCAATTCAGGCAAATAAGTCCTTTGAGGTAGTCATATATATCCATCCATCCATCCATCCATCCATCCATCCATCTTCTAAGCTGCTTCTCCCTCAGGGTCGCAGGGGGGTGCTGGAGCCTATCCCAGCTGTCATCAGGCGGAAGGCAGGATACACCCTGGACAGGTCGCCAGTCCATCGCAGGGCAGACAGACAGACACAGACAGTCATTCACTCTGCATGTCTTTGGACTGTGGGAGGAAACCGGAGAACCCGGAGGAAACCCACACAGACACGGGGAGAACATGCAAACTCCACCAGAGAGGACCCCGGTCGCCCGGCCGGGGAATCGAACCCAGGCCCTCCTTGCTGTGAGGCAACAGCGCTACGCACCACGCCAACAAATAAATAAATAAATAAAAATAAACAAAAAAACAAGAATACATACATATCTTCATAGTATTGACTGGGTCCGGAAAAGCTTGCACCGTTTTCAAAATTTGACTAATACTTAGAAAGAAAACACATAATATGCATTCAGGGTCATATGACTGTACATACAGATACTGAGATCATAGTTCTTTAAGCCAAATAGTATTCTTTACGTAGACAAAAAGGGGGTGCTTGCTAGTTAGTGGGGAGACTTTTCAGCTTCTCAAAATATTCTAGTTCTACGGAATTTTACAGAAGCCTTTCTAGATACCAACATAATCTTTTCTAGTTTAAGAAAAAACAATAGATCGCAGAGCCACTGTGAGATCTTCAGTGGATGTGAAGATTTCCAATTAATCAATATCCTCCTTCTTGCCAGAAGGGACGCAAAGGCCAAGGCCTCCTTAATCCTATTTGGAACTTTTGAGTGTGTTAATCAGCCCAAATAAGCATAATTCAAAACAATTTCTAGGTTGAATACTTCTGATAAACAGTTAGTAATTGCCAACCAAAAACTTGATAAAGCAGGACAAGTCCAAAACATATGCGTTAGATCAGCTTTATCCAAATGGCAACGATCGCACAACTCATTTACCCCATGCTGAATTTTTGCCAGTTTCACTTTGCAGTAATGAACCCTGTGAAGTACCTTGAACTGAATAAGGTTAATTTGTGCACATGATGAAGATCTGTTGATTATGTTCATAGCTGATTTCCAAGTTTCTTCAGGTATGGTCAGACCCAACTCTTCGTTCCAAGCTGTGCGAATTTTCTCTAAACGAGTGTTGTGTGGGGGAGCGATTTCATAAAAAAATTCTTGAAATTAAACCTTTATTTATCATGTGTAATTCAAGAATATCTTCCAGGGGAGTTTTTGGTGGCAGAGAAGGAAAATGTTTACGCATAAAATTCCGGATTTGAAGGTATCTGTAAAACGAAGAAGGTGGTAATTGAAACTTGACTGAAAGATCAGAAAAAGAAGCAACGACTCCATCAATGTATAGATCCGCATATTTACTGATACCCTTTGTGTGCCAATCGTTAAAGATCTGGTCCATAGTAGCAGGAATAAACAGGTGCTTTTTACAAATAGGACCAAGATTAGAAAATTCAGTGAGACCAAAATGCTGCCAAAATTGCGACCATATCTTCAAAGTGGATCTAACAACAGGCAAGTTGTACAAGTCAGAATGGGTAGAGGTAAACTAGCTGTTATTAGAGCTGAAAGCGAGGATGAAGCACAAGCATCAGCTTCCCAACTACACCAATTTAACTGTGAGGATTGATGCCAAAGTACTACCGTCTGCACATTAGCTGCCCAATAATACTGCATAAAGTTAAAAGAGCCAAACCACCTTCTTTCCTTTGTTGTTGTAATAAGCTCTTATGTATCCTGGAGGTTTTTCCACCCCACACAAATGACAGTATAAAACTATCTATTGTGCGGAAAAAAGTCTTATTCAAAAATACTCTGGACTCTGGAGTAAAAACATAAATCTGGCTAGCACTGACATTTTAATACAATGTGTTCTACCTGCCAAGCATTCATTTACATTTTTTAACAAATATTTTATCCAGAGCAGTTCACAATGGCAGGTAAAGACATTGGGTGCCTCACCTTACTGGCACATCACAGTGATTCTGATTTCTGTCTGAATGGGGGAACAAAAGCCTCCGATGTTCTCCCACATTCATCCACAGCGTGCAATCCACTGCAATATTTGTTTTTGAGAATAACTGTGAACGTGGTCTCATTTTGTGGTGCATTTGCAGTGATCAAGACAGAAGTGCATTTTGATAATTAGTATAGCAGTTACTTAACAGTGGACTTAACAGATGCTTAAAATATGCTCAATTATAACTTAATATGACTATAATTACCTAACATTTTATCACAGTAACACTACATTAAAATTTATGCCATTTAGCAGACGGTCTTATCCCGAGAAACTTAAAGTTTAATCATGTTACAGAGGTAGGCGTAGCATTAGGAGTCTGGTCCAAGGACTCTTATTGGTGTTGCATGGCTAGCCTAGGTGAAAAAACACAAACCCCAGTTTGCTGTGTGGAGGTCAGTAGTGTTACCCACTATGATCACTTGATGGTGATACCCCCTACATTACCTAAGACAATACATACATATAATGTTCTGAATGTCATTTTCAGTAGCAGTGATGTTTTGTTGGCTCTTTCCTGGTAGATCTTTGTAGTAAGGGTACAGAGGCCTTCATTCATTTCAAGATGCTGAATTAAATGAAGAAGCTGTTTTTTTGACAGTCTTAACTGGCATCATGTCTTTGTTTTTTGTTTTGTTTTTTCGTTGCTTTCTAAGCCAGGTGATAGACCTTTAGTCATTTTGATAGCACATGAAGTGTGAAAGGATAGCACTGTGACCTTTATCATGAGCTGTGAAGGTGCTTAGACCAATAACGCAATGAAACAGCTGCACAAATATTTAAAAAAGCAGTGCTTCTCAAAACGGTGCTCAGGGATCCCACACTTTTGCTCTGTGCCAATGCACTGCAAGTCCTGTTGGAGTAAAATTGCGGGCCCTGTAGGGTCCCTGAAGGCCTCGCAGTAAAACATGGGATCAAAATGTGACGGTGTACTGAGAATCCACAGCTAAAAAACATCTGATAAAACTGTAACTTGCGAGATGCAATGACAGTATTTCAAAGATTCCATGATAACAATACTGTGTGTTGAATATCACAGAGTACCTTATCATTGAATACTGTAAAAAACAAACAAAAAAAGTCTTCAACATAAGTTGAAAATATTAATAAATAAACTTTAAAACTTTGATTTTTGGCACATGGGTTTCAATACTACTTTTAAACCCCAAATATCACAATATTAGACTGCATTGATTTCTCTCCCATCCCCACTATTTACCATCTGCCTCGTCAGGCTAGCTGCATCAAGAGTCGATCATCAGTTTCAAATAAAAGAAGATTTTGAACATAAATTTTAACATAGAGTTTTAGTAAACTTTACTGTGTTTTTAGACCTTTCCGGAATCACTTTAGAAACATTTACAACTCTGTTAATCATTCTGTACACGTCAGAAATTTCCAGCTTCCTACATACGATTTGAAAATACGACGGATTTTTTCTACATGCATCTGCAACATATTTGGTTTTATATAATTAAAAACCGTGATTCCAAACTTCTGAACGGTGGAGTATGTGTGCGTGTGAAGGGCACATAGTAATTATGCATATAGAGTCCCGTTTTTTCTACTTGGCCGCATGCCATCTCTGGAGTCCACTGCTGAGTCTTTGGAAAGCACGTCCTCCTAAAGCATGAAACAAGAGGTGACACACAACTCCCCCTACTACACCAGCAATCAGCACACAATCAGATCTAAATCCATCAGTCCATTGCTCTTAACGGGTCCATAACCTCCAAGGTGAGAGCTGATTTGTGCTAACAAAACACTGTGGCCCTGCGGCTGGAAGGAAAAGAGCAGGACGCTCTGTAAACACGACACGGCCATCTGAAGAGTTTGATTACAAGCTCCATTCCAATATTACACAGGAGAACACTCCCTCTGTAAAATCTCGCCCAGTGAAAAACAGGCAAAGGGGTAAAAGGGAAAACACAGGGCACTGTTACTACTCATTGAATACACTTAGCTCTTCCAGAAAATGAAGCAAAATTGACATGTTATACACAAATTAACAACCGTGGAAAGAAATAAACAATTGTAACGTTGTTTGAAACATGGCTTTACACGGAGGGAAAACAATCTGCCCTTTAATTTACTTCTCATTAAACTACATGAGCTATAATTGTCATGTCATGTCTATTTTTAAATGAAAATAATATTATCTAGATTAGATCACATTATATTTGATTAGATATTAGACATGAACTGGAATTCTGAGCAAAAAATGAATGCACACAAAAATGCTTCATACTTCAATTACTTCTTGTCTCTCTCTCTAATATATATATATATATATATATATATATATATATATATATATATATATATATACACACACACACACACACACACACACACACATGCACACACACACACTTACAGAAATTAAGCTGTAAGTTTAGAATTTCTTGTCTTTGTGATTTCATTAAACCAATTTCAACTGGTGCAAATTCAGGAGGGCACCGGGCAGATGTGTCCTCTCCACCTTTAGAAAGGATGGACGAAATTTGGGGGTTGCAGGATGACTGTCAAAACACAGCTGAGTTGCAAAAGAACTGTGAGATTGTAATAATAATAATGCTGTCAATTACACTTTAAACACGAATGAAACCCAAAATTGTGTTGTTTTGTTTAATTATAGTCAGTAATGACAAAAACGCCTTGTAATTATTTACAAAACGTCTTTACTGTGATCATTTGTTGACTTATGCCATGACAGTTATTAAAAGGCTTTGCTTTTTTTCCTTAATTATCAAAATATTTATTATCAAATTCTTTTATTACTAGGGATTCTAAAATATTTACAGCAGGACGCAGATAGAAGTGATTGCCACTGTTATACGTAACAAAACTGAGTCTCTCTAACCAATATGAGATATTATTATCCTGCTAATAATAATCTGATTTTGTGTTTTCATATGAAAACAGGCTGTAGGGATGAAGAAGGCTTAGGAAATGGTCATGTAAAAATGAATTAAAACTGTTTCTGGTACTCTGTCCCACATAAATGTCATAAGTGGATCTCAGGGGAAAATAAAATAATTGATAAATTTAGGTTATGGGTTAATGATTTTATTTTCACATCTGTTGATGTGTAACATGTTGACTATAACCAACAGAAGACCCTTTGTGCCACAACAGCTATGGAATTTAAAGTTAACGCCAGTGTCTACTGGATGTATAGTTCGAGGAAAGACCTTTAAATTAGTACAGAACTTAAGAACTGTGACTCACATTTGCATTTACCTTAAAGAACCATCAACTGAAAGCCTCTTCAATGGTCCAAAAATGGCTCTTCCATAGTAATAATGGATAGGGTTAGTGATATTAATGTACCTTAGAACCTGCTGCCTAAGCTTCCTCAAAGCAGCCACTATAAAATATACCTGGTGCCACCAGAGACCCTGGGAGTGAAAGGCTTGAGAGGAGTTATAAGTTATATATAAGCAATGATGGTGTGAGACAAAAAAGGAGAAATAGGTGTGAGAGAAGGAGACTTGAAAAGCGAAACAGAAAGAGAACAAACGTTGAGGGAGCGCATGAATTTGGTAAAGGTTTCAACTCAGCAACGGGTTGGGACTGACTTCACAACTGGAGAAGAATGGTCACATATTGCATCTGGGCAGACTTCTGAAAAATGACCTCCAAGACCAATGTGCCTCTTTCACTTGCTTCCCTCTGACGGAATGTTCCTAAAAAAGTACACTTGCTTGAAAATGAGAACAGATAAAAGTAGCAAGTTGTACTGATTTTGATATCTGGGACACAGATAACTTGAAGAAATGTAATTCAGTAAAACAGATGGTGGATATGCCATGAGGTCATGCCTGTCAGCTGTAGCTTATTGTGTATCTGAATGGAACTAAGGACCCGGCGCGCACCTCCTACACAAGCGAGTGTCCCTGAGGCGTCTGTGGACGACTGTGTGAAAATTTATACATAAACATGTGTCTGGATCTGATGTAGAGAGAGAGGAGTGCCTCAGAATGAAAGTTCCTTCACGGTCGTCACTTGTTGAAATGCAAATAAGTGAAAAGTAGGACGATAGGGTGATGTAATTGGATACTGGCAAAACCAAGGACGACGCTTTAAAGGTGATAAAGGTGACGGCTGTTTTCATTTTAAAGAGCCTGGTAAATAATATTAAATGATGAGTACAATCAAAAGCTTGAACACCCCCAGTCAAGTGAAAACACTTCAACAACATGGCATTTTTCTGTTAGTGCACAAGATGCGTTTATTTGCTGAGTTTAACATGTTGGAAGAAGATCCTGAGATCTTCGTTGGGAGTGACGAGGCTGGACAAGATTAGAAATGAGCAGATCAGAGGGACGGTGAAGGTGGAGCAGTTTGGAGATAAAGCCAGAGAGGCCAGGTTGAGATGGTTTGGACATGTGTTGAGGAGGAATAGTGGATATATTGGGCAAAGAATGTTGGAGATGGAGCTGCTGGGTAGAAGGAGAAGAGGTAGACCTCAGAGAAGGTTTATGGATGTAGTGAAGGTGGACATGGAGATGGTTGGTGTGAAAGTAGAGGAGGTAGTGGATAGGGCAGGATGGAGGCAGATGATCCGCCGTGGCGACCCCTAAAGGGAGCAGCCGAAAGAAGAAGAAAGAACATATTGGAAAAAAAATAAAACTAAATATAACATGTGCCCTCTGTAGGGGAGTGTTAACTTATTTTCACTTAAAAAGTTAATAAAATGTAGTTTGACCAAACTTTTCAAAACAACTGTACATGTAGTTCTGATCTCTTTTACTGTTTAAAATGCATTTTACTGGGCAATAATGAGCCACTGAGCTACTGTAAAATTCCCATTTACTCTGCTGCAGGTTTTCCAGACTGTAACATACAATCTAAGGAAAATCTGTAGTATTTTCCATTTAGCCAAGTGGCCCAATCGTTCAGAAGAGTAGGAAAACTAATCCCTCGATTTTTCATTATGAGCTAGGATTCCTAGAGTGAGGTGCTCCCCAATGTCTGATTCATAATTACTTGTTATAAAATCATATTTTTGTTATGTGTAACGGTAATGCACATGTAACTTTTGTTTATGAATCACTGAACATGAACATTTGTTTAAAAGAGGGCCAATTATGTTTTTCTGTTTTTCCGTTCCTTCAGTGTGCTTTATAGCTTTTTGTACGTATAAAGAGTCTACAAAGTCACAAAGTTCAAAGTACACACCAGAGGGAGTAACTCCCTCCCTCAGAACCCCTTTTCTCATCTGCCTGAGACGCCTTGTTGGAAATTCAGCCCTTTTCCTTTGCTGCAAGATGATGCAATCTTGTAAAATAATTTTAATTGCCTGCCTACTAGCAAGCTTGGTACGCCCACACACAACACAAATAAAAACATACACATACCACTCTGAAATGTGCTGCCCTAGTCTAGCTTGCAAAGGTGGACTAGGTCTACCAACTTGTTCTACCTGACTTTCAGGATTGGCTCAAACTAATATGGCAGAACTGATGCCACTGTATGAACAGCCACAGAGGTATTTACCGCTGCTCTGAAGAGAACTCAGAAGAATCATAACAGAGTGGGTAAACTGACCAATCAGACCAGAGCACACTGGGCTCATTTGGATGCTGGGCTAAAGACACACGCACGCACACACGCACGCACACACACACGCACACACGCATCAAAAAAATAAAGGGAGCACTCAAATAACACATCCTAGATCTGAATGAATGAAATATTCTCATTGAATACTTTGTTCTGTACAAAGTTGAATGTGCTGACAACAAAATCACAAACATCATCAATGGAAATCAAATTAATTAACCAGTGGAGTCCTGGATTTGGAGTCACACACAAAATTAAAGTGGAAAAACACACGACAGGCTGATCCAACTTTGATGTGATGTCCTTAAAACAAGTCAAAATGAGGCTCAGTGTTGTGTGTGGCCTCCACATGCCTGTATGACCTCCCTACAACGCCTGGGCAGCTCCTGATGAGGTGGCAGATGGTCTCCTGAGGGATCTCCTCCCAGACCTGGACTAAAGCATCCGCCAACTCCTGGACAGTCTGTGGTGCAATGTGGCGTTGGTGGATGGAGCGAGACATGATGTCCCAGATGTGCTCAATCAGATTCGGGTCTGGGGAACGGGCGGGCCGGTCCATAGCTTCAATCCCTTCATCTTGCAGGAACTGCTGACACACTCCAGCCACATGAGGTCTAGCATTGTCCTGCATTAGGAGGAACCCAGAGCCAACCACACCAGCATATGGTCTCACAAGGGGTCTGAGATCGCTCTCCATGGCGTCTCCAGACTCTGTCACGTCTGTCACATGTGCTCAGTGTGAACCTGCTTTCATCTGTGAAGATCACAGGGCACCAGTGGCGAATCTGCCAATCCTGGTGTTCTCTGGTAAATGCCAAGCATCCTGCACGGTGTTGGGCTGTGAGCACAACCCCCATCTGTGGACGTCGGGCCCTCATACCATCCTCATGGGGTCGGTTTCTAACCGTTTGTGCAGACACATGCACATTTGTGGCCTGCTGGAGGTCATTCTGCAGGGCTCTGGCAGTGCTCCTCCTGTTGCTCCTTGCACAAAGGTGGAGGTAGTGGTCCTGCTGCTGGGTTGTTGCCCTCCTACGGCCTCCTCCACGTCTCCTGGTATACTGGCATGTCTCCTGGTAGCGCCTCCAGCCTCTGGACACTACGCTGACAGACACAGCAAACCTTCTTGCCACAGCTCGCATTGATGTGCCATCCTGGATGAGCTGCACTACCTGAGCCACTTGTGTGGGTTGTAGAGTCCGTCTCCTGCTACCACGAGTGTGAAAGCACCACCAACATTCAAAAGTGACCAAAACATCAGCCAGAAAGCAGAAAGGTGCTGAGAAGTGGTCTGTGGTCCCACCTGCAGAACCACTCCTTTATTGAGTGTGTCTTGCTAATCGCCAATAATTTCCACCTGTTGTCTGTTCCATTTGCACAACAGCTGTGAAATTGATTGTCAGTGTTGCTTCCTAAGTGGACAGTTTGATTTCACAGAAGTTTGATTTACTTGGAGTTATATTGTGTTGTTTAAGTGTTCCCTTTATTTTTTTGAGCAGTGCATATATATATATTTTTTTTTTTTTCTTGATGGTTGTTACTGTTAAAACTATGGTAAAACACCACGTCAGAATAGCTGAATTGCAGTAAATGCAGTATTTCTGAAATGAAATGACTGTAATTTTACATACTTTTACCATTACTTATAATTTACACTATAGGCAAATCTATGAATTGCCTATAAAAAAACACAATTACAGACATAATCATTGCAGCCCTATTTACAACTCAACCATCCAGCTAACCCAAGAACAGGCTTGTGTCCACACGAGTCCCAGCCACTCTCTCAAACACGCAACACACTCAGATTATCACAGATGGGCGCAGGCACTGCAAGCAGGAAGGGATGTTTTTCATGTTCACGGATGAAGAGGTAAGAACAGGCTCGTCTAATTAAGTGCACGGTGCTGAGAGCTCCTGTGACTGATATAATACACATAAGCATATGCGTACACACACTAATACCTCACTCACATCAAACACATTCTCTCTCATTCACTTCCAAAAATGCTCTGAAGGGCAGTGCCACAATTAGGCCACAGACCCGAAGCCTCTGAACCACAAAGACATGAGTTAACACCACACGAGCGAGGAAGAAAGCACAGACGGATGAGAGTAAGAATAATTACAGTCAACAGCCACTGCAAGATGCCGCAGCTTGTCCTCTGGCGAACATCAAGTTCAACCACAGTTGATTGCTTTCTATTACCCACAAAAAGCCTAAATACAAACGAAAGAACCTAAATCTTATTATGAAAGATTCTTTTTTAATGAATATTTTTCTATGTGTGCCACAATTACTGGTACCCCTTCATTTAATACTTTGTGCATGATCCATGGCAAAGACAATATCTCTGAGTCTTCTCCTAAGGGCTCTATATACTACCAAAATATGTGCTTTGGCTTATAACGGGCCTCCATACAGAATATCACTGGACGATTCTCAACTCATCTCATAGGTTTTGTATGGGGTTTAGGCGAGGGGACGGAGATGGCCACAGCAAATCCTTGATTCTGTGCTCAGCAAACCATTTTCATGTTGATTTTAAAGTGGGCTTTAGATCATTGACCTGCTAGAAGATCCAACCATAGCCCAGTTTAAGCTTCCTGGAGTGGTTTTGATTTAATATCTGCTGGCACTTGAAGGAGTCCATGATATCATGTATCTGAACAAGCTGTTTAGGGCCTATGCAAGAAAAACACCCACAAAATCACAAACTGAACATGTTTCACAGTAAGGATGCGACACATTTCTGCAAGGTTATTTTTGCCAATATTTGTGTAGGGCACTGTATCTGCCTAGAGATTTGAATTTTAGATACAAGCTATTCTATATATTAATTGTATTAGTGAATCATATGGATAAAGCATATGGATAAATTTTTTTTGCTTTGAAAGCCTCTTACTATTTATTTAAAACTTGCGAAATAGCAACTATCATGTTAGAATCACTGGTAAGATTTTTTTGAAGGGCTATAACAACTACATAAGCCCTTCCTCATAACTGAAATAAACCTTTACAGACATTTGTCAAGGAATATTCCAAGAGGCATCAGCTGTCAAAATACTTTGAGGATATCAAAGCTGGTGAAAGCAGCCTTCATGACAAGTGATGCTCGTTGAAATAAGCATTTTTAAATATTTATGTAGGTTTATGTCTGTTGACATTAAAGGCTTAAGATGATGTCAAACAGGCCTATGAATGCTGCCCTTAGGTAAAGTGCTACAACAAAAAAAAACACCTGACCTATATATGCTATCCTCACACATATGATCTTTTTTACAATGCACAATGTAGTTACAGCTGATGTATTGACTGACACGGTTAGATTACAGTAGTACAGCCTATCTAAACACACACGTGTATGAACTTTTTAAAGCTGTTATTATACAAGTCTAACTTGATAGTTGTAACAGCGCATTTTCTCTATGTAATTACAATTGAAATAAGGTGAACTGCTGTTTTTCAAGCACTGATTGTTACAGGAGGACTTCAATTACCTACATTTGTATTACTTGTATTGAATCTACACAAGAAATGCCAACTTTCCTAACATTTAGCCAGCTGTAGTAATGTGCTTGTACAATGACAACCAAACCGAACTACCGTGTTATACAGCAGTGTTTACAGCAACAGCAGACACCCATTTGGCATTTAAATACTTTATCTTCATGTAGGTGCTGCGATTGGTAGTAATCCACTTTATCTGATCAGGTTACCAAGTTACACAAGTATTCCACGGTAACAACGTAAAAGTGAAAGTCAAGGTAAAAATCATGATTTGTGAAGAAAAGCAGCCTGATTATTTCTCAAGGATGAAGAGAAGTTGAAAAATGATCATGTAACAATTAACACTAAATAATATACCTGTCCAAAAAAAAAAAAAGTTATATATATATATATATATATATATATATATATATATATATTTATATAAAACTTTCTACATCATTTGGACAAGGTGGCCCTGCTTTACATTATGTTAACATTTTATGATGAGTGGATCAATAGAAATAATCTACAATTACTTGAAAGAAAGCCTCTTCACATTAACTTACATTAAAAGTTGCAAGCATTTTTTGCCTTCTTCTGCAAAATTACCAGTTTGGAGATGCACATAATTCTTTGGATAGTGACGATATATTCTTTCATAGGCTATGTATCTAAACCCGCCTGCCAATTTATCTTCATTATCTAACTTTAGGGACAGAACAGCACGCACCTGAAACAAAAAAGCAGTCCTGGGGAACAGATTTTCGATCTCATCTACCTCATTTCAGTTGTTGTAATCAGTGTTTGGTCGCATCTCTTGCGCTCAGATCGATTAGCTAGATTGCTGTGTCTTCCTCTTTCGTGTAGGTGCATGACGAGGCCTGCAGGGCAAAGCAATGAATACAGTCCTCGCGCACTCTTTCCTTTTGGCACTCATTGTTTTCCAATAATGAACGCCACACGCGTAATTGACTGGGGAATACACCGCTGGACTGGAGAGTCTCCATGTCCTGGAGGCCTCACTGCCTCACATTAGTCTATCTATTTCACACTTTTTCTCTCTTCCCTTTCCACATCTTCCTCTTCCCTGCCTTCTCCTTCTCTGTTCTGCCTCATCCTTTCCTTCTCTGTCCATGTCTTGCACCCTTGCTCCTTCGAGCCACTCGATCATGCTATATGATCACAACTGAGAGGCGAGTAATAGAGAGCCCCTCATCCCTGCGGAGGACAAGCAACCAGTTCCAGTAAGGCCGTTTCTTTGAGCTACAGAAAAAGGGACAGGGTGACCCATCACATCAACCATCCCACCACACACACACACACACACACACACACACACACACACACACACACACACACACTTTTATATAGTTACATATGGTCATATGGTTCTGTTATACGGCTACATATTAAAATATGGCTTGCTATATATTAACACTTTGTTATTACTTTTGCTTGGCTCTATAGTTCAAATGAATGTCATAATTATGTAATTACATACTTCATTACCTAGCATGTCATGCAATGCATTAAAGGCCCCATTTCACTGAAAATGTTCCTTCCTTTTTTTAAAATAAGAGTATGATGTAATATGTGTACACACACCCGATCACACCCTATGCATGTCCATGTTGACTGTGCTTGCACTGTACTTACACGCAACCCCAAACCACCGAGTTAGTTTCAAGCGTTTTACAGGACACAGTTCAGTAAGCACTTATTGCTTTGTTAAATCAGAGCAATGTAAACAACACAACTGATGTGAGACTTATTTTCTCCTATTTGTGTGTTTGCTTGTTCAAAAATGCAGCTCATGAAACAAACTAAATAGAAATCTATGAGTCATATTATTAATGTATCAAATACATGCAACAGTATTGAGAATTCACATTAATGAAGCGTATATAACAACAGGGGAATAAATGACAGAAATAACCATGCTATTGCATCAACCATAGACCTTAATTGATATGTCAGGGTCTGCCATGCACTACTTTTTCCTTTATTTTGCCAAACTGCTGCATAAACGCAATGGAATATTTTTTAAAAAGTTTTTTTTCTTCATCTATTCATCTTTTCATTCATTACGGTGCACCGTAATGTTATTTGCGATTAAACACAACCTCAAGTGTTCTATTGCTTAAATAAATCGCTTCTATCGCTCCTCTTACAAAAAGAAATCTGGTATTGACTGAAAGTTTAGCGTCTGTACTTGCCACAGTGTGAGAAGTGAGAAACCACTAATATCGAATTACATCATGCGCTTATTATCGTCAGCATTATTAGTGAGGCTTTGTTGCAGAAGATCAGTTTGCAATAGTCTAACCAAAGTTTCATTACATTAATATCTTCATATCTTCATTAATATCTTCAATCATACATTAATGATTCGTTCTAACTTTGATTCATCAAAACAACCATAGCAACTAATCTGGAACTGTGATGTGCTGGCGACAGCACACAGGAAAGAAATACACTGGCATTGGTTGAAGTAGTACAAAAACCAAAATGATCCATTCACCAAAAACGCATGTTTATGCAAGGTTTAAACAGGTCCATACGTACCCAACCCCCCCACACAGCAAAATCACATACACATCTCCCCTCACGCATGAAGACAGGCTGCTGAAAGAGTGCCTGTGAGAATAGTGGCTTGGATGTGCGAGTGCTGCTACGCAGGGATGAGGGTTCTCTGTTGTTTTGAAGGTTTGTTTTCCAGCCACAGCAAGATAACAATCTCTACAAAACAAACAGAGGAAAGTTGCTACACAGGGAGAGTTGCTCTTGCTCTTATGCCGCTGCCACCAGCTCATATAAACACACGGCAAACTGACTATCAGCCGCGAATAGACACACATGAAAACATAAAAGCACCAACACACCTTAACCCCCATCTTCCCCTCAAACACATAGCAAATGGAAAAGTGTCCTCACTCACGCCGATCCACTTTACACCACCACACCAAATCCGTCTGCCAAAACAGTGCTTATTGTTGGACGCTCGTCCTATTCCACTACAGATATTACTGAACAAAGACTTGGGTTGATAAAATCATAAAAGCCTGGGGAATTTTTTGGTAGTCTGTAAACAAAATGCACTAGGGCTCGTATTTCCTGTGGACACATTTTGTAAACAACAACAAAAAAAAGCTCAGCTTGTGCTGAAGAGTTAGTGTTGTCATCGTCCGTGGCCTGTGACCTTGCGTACTATGAAAAATGAAGTTATAAAAGGCTATGAATGACACACAGCCGTTTTCATGCCTGCCACAGCAGCCTGCTTTAATTAAAGGTCCTGGGGCCCCGCAGCCTCAACGAGTCTCAATTAAGATGATCTTAACCGCTTAAAGTCAGTCGTAACAAAGATAATTTAGAGAAGTTTAGGCCCATTGCACTAACCAAAGTTACACCCATACCTAAGGTCAGTCTTAGCAGGGTCTTAAGTAAAAACATGTATAATGTCAGTTGCTAAGCAACTTAAACACACACACACACACACACACACACACATATGTATAGAAAATGGTCATCTGCGGCTAAGTGCAACATCAACATCCGGGGCTCATTAACACTCAGTTGAACAGCGTTTCTTAAAATTTTTCAACCGCAATTATTTGAAGCTGTATTTTGGAGTTTGCGATCCCTGTCGGTCTCAACTCATCCCTGAAGCACAACACAGCTCTTCACATTTCTCTCGGTGGGGGATGTAAACTTCAGCTCTGGAAGAGTGGATCTGCGGTCTGCTTCTGTTGTAAACACTGGCTCCATTGCTCTGCCTCTACTCATTTCATATGCAAGGCAAGGACTTTTCACACAAGACAGATACCAAATGCACAGGGGAAATGGTGAAAAGGTATTTGCAGACATCCAACAGCTGAGAAAGAATCAATATGTCTGTGCTTTGTAATGTTGTTAGCTAATCACATAACATTGACACTGAAAATGTAGCTGGTCATGAAGTTAGTGAACCTGTTTAAGTGCTGCTGCATACTGTGCTGTAGAGAACTGCAGCAGGGAAAAGTGCAATGTGCAGCACTGCTTTGACAAGCAAAAAATATTATATATTATATTATATATTGTTTTAAGTGATTATAATAGCCTAGAAAAGGTATAGAAAAGGTCTGACTTGATGGCTGCTGTCAGAAAGGTTCAACAAACTTGGCTTATGACCAGGTATAAGCCTAGTTGGTCCAACTGACCCCTGGAAACTCCATGCTGGTCACTTTTTTTGCATTTTCCCCACTAAAATACCTGAGGACACAGGAGCGGAATCAGGTGTGCCACACATGGCTGTAACCAGCTACAGTAGTGATGGTGAATCGATTCCAAAAGAATTGATTCGTCAATGTGTTTGAGAGTCGGGGTCAATTCATAGCAAATGACACTAAGATCTGAAATGCTTGGAATCAACTCTGCGTTTGTTTATCTTAATTGACTCGAGGGACATTTTGACAGGGGCTTGTGTAAAAGCAGAAAAGAGTCTGAGTTTGTGTTGTGTGAGTGTGTTTAATTGACAAGCTTTAAACAAGCCAACGCTGCTCACCAGCCACCTTAAGAAAAAGTTTCCTGCACTGCTTTGAACCCCAGCCCATGTTCTCCATGATGAGACTGCAATAGACAGTGGTTAGAAACAGTACACAGAACAAAATCTGAAAGCCAAACATAAACAATGTTTTTCACAGAATGAGGATGAAGCCTAAGTTGCTTTCTTATTTGCCAGCTTCTTATTCAAAGTTTGCATTCCACCTTAAACGGTGCTGCAGTTACACTCTGGCAGGGTTGCACCGTTATTTGGTGCATCACTTAAGGGGCAATGAAAAGGTCTCATAAGAACCTGCCGAATTATGAAGCCAACTTCAGCCTCGTGAAAACAGGAACAAGATAAAATGCACCAGAATTAAATCCTGGTTACTAAGAATTGAAAAAAAAAAACTTGAAAATGGTTGAAAAAGAATTATGACTACAGTCATTTTCACAGTAAATTACTGCAATATATATGAAATAGGCTGGATATAAAAATATTACTCAGCTGTAATGATTTTTCAGACTATCTGGCATTACATGGGTAATTTAAAAATTGTGCCATCACCAGCAGAAACAGACCACAGCAGTAAGCAGAACATTCAATCAAGAGTCCAATTTTCCAAATTTTGCCATCGACTGCAAATGGTGAAATAAACTGGGTGTTGATTTTTTTCTGTGAGCCATGGATGTTAAATGTCTCATTGTTGAATTCCAGACAAAACCAGAATTGCACAACAAGAGAACAGCGAGTCCTCCTGCTTTTTCCAATCTTGACTTAATAATCCGCACTGCAACAGCTCTCCACAGATATTCATCCATTTTTGCCAGGTACCACTGCCACCATGCCAACATTTGTCTGCTTCATGCCGCTGTCAGTCACATACTGATATGAGGTAAGGAATAATGTTTTTAAAAATAAATAAATAAAAAACAAATGTGTATAGCTTAAGCTACAGTCTGGAGGTCTGGACCTCAGTAGTTTCAGAAGGGGGTTTTTCACACATCTCCATCAATAAGATCTAAGTGGCACAGTTAAAGGTATCATGATCGTACTCAATCAAATGGGACAAAATCAGTGATATATTATATATCTTATATTCCGAGCCCTCCAATCACTGCTTAGCAATGGTTCTACAGTTTTCACAGGATTCTGTAAAATTCAATGTGGAAAAAGCGATGAGACTACACAGTGAACAGGAACTGGTTCTCGGGTTTCTGCAAAAAAAGCTGCTCTAAATTTTGAATCCTAGTTATGGCCCACGTACATAAAGAAAAAAATGAAGAGTATGAGGTCACAAGAACCGAGAATGGAACCCTGTCTTAGACTCCAGAGTGGCACAAGCGTCTACGAGTTTGCCCCATCATTAGGAGATTGCAAGTTCAATCTCTGGTGATGCTACAGCCATCTGTGGCTGGGAGTCCAAAAGTGCCGCACAGTCAGTGCAGGCATCTGTTATCTGACGTAATAGATCTGAATGCTGGCTCTTTACTCCGAGTGCATTCAGCTGACATGTGACGTTACATTAGCAGCAGTTCGAAAAGATGCAGTGGCCGGTTTCACAGGTCTCAGAGGAAGCCTGTGCTAGCCTTCATCCTCCTAGCACTGATAGTATTATGTGACTGGGGGAGTCCTGAATAACGGGTGGAAGTGGAGACGACAAATTAGGGAAAAAATTGGGCAAAAAATCATAATAAAAGACGGATGATCAACTGTTTAGGTTTTTAAGTTGCCGGTGCTTTTTGCCACAAATTTGATGTGCACATCACATTAGGGTGGCCAAATGAAAAAGCACAAACAAGCAGCTATTAACATTCTCCTTTGCATATATTAGGGGTATAATAATAATATAAAAATGCATTAAATCTACCCAACATATTTAGTAGTAAATTGAAAGACAAAACCGTGCGTATATATTTGATTCATTTAAGAGGAAATTATCTACAAATTTGACTCAAGTAAATTAAATGCATCATTTTTTTTCAGTGCATTAACATTAATACTTTAGGTCTTAGAAGTAACTCACTTAAGCTGCTCTCACCACTGGTTACTCATAATGATAAGGCAGCCAAACAGCAAAGTGAAAGGCAATGTTGCGAGTAAACAATCTATGGTGACAAGCTGACCTACGATTAGCACAGGCATATTCCACTTAGTACTAGATTCTCCTCAGATGAATCTAGCCTGAACACACACGCTGTAGAAAGCAATTAGTTAACATGACAGATGATTACAGCTGCTGATTTTGGAGAGTTAACACATTGTGCCTGAGCCTATTTCATGTCCTGTTGCTCACAGTGCAGCACTGCTTGAGAGACTCGGTGTGCAGTGGAAACCAGTGGGCAAAATTAATCTGGAACAAAACCAGCATTAAGGTTTTGACTGCCGGTTTGCTCAGCAAAGTAGTTGATCACAGTGAGCTATGCTAAGTATTAAGTGCAGCAGCTTACAAGCAATTAGTAGCTGCCCTGATGTCAAATTTTCACTGTGAGCATGGTCATTAACACTGGATAGCTAGGACAACCTTTCTCTGGTGGCTGCTTTGCTGATGAGTTGCTGATTGTCTCACTTTGTTTAACGGGTGTACGAAGTGGTGGCACTGGCATGGTGGCACTGGCAACCCCAACTCAGTAATGTTGTCCTAATAAAGTCCATATTTATGGTCTATATTTGTTTGTCTAATGACAAACCTAAAGAATTTCCAATCAAACTATAGTTTAATTGATCAAAAGATCAGTTTTTATCATTTAACGTGTCATATTAAATTTTGCCTTTTGCTAATATGAGACTACAATTTTTTGACAAGACACCAGAATATATAAAATTGTAAATAAAAGTATGAAAACCACATGTAATAAAAAAAGGCAAATGCCCATTGTTAGATGTTCATTCAAACACACATTGTCATCACTTCTGACCGAGCAGAACAAGTTCTAATCAATCAATCAATTAATTAATTAACAAACAAAATCAAGGTGGCCTGTCCATTTTTTCCAGATGTCCAGAGGTCTCGACTGTGTCATTGCTGTAAGCCCATCGCTGCATTTGAGTAAAGATAAAAAATAAAAGATTATTTTATTGGGGACTAGCAATGAGAAGCACAGACAAGCTGCCTATCTGGATTCAAGAGGTCACTGGTTCGATCCCCTGAGCTGACAGGTCATGACTGAGGTGCCCTAGAGCAAGGCACTTAACCTCCAACTGCTCCCCGGGCGCTGCGGATAGGACTGCCCACGCTCCGAGCAAGTGTGCTCACTGCCCCCTAATGTGTGCATTCACTAGTATGTATATGGTGTCTCACTGCATGGATGGGTTAGATTACAGAGGTGAAAGTTCCCCATTATGGGACTATTAAGGGTCACTTAGGTCCAATCCCCTTGCCCCTAATACTTAGCCCTTAGCCCTCCGTTGTTGTCTTGGTAGCTAGCTAGCTAATGTTTCCGTTCCACCTTAAATAGTCCAGCAGTAATGACGCCCGAAGTGCCAGAATGCCTCTTTGAAGGCATATGATTCCCTAAATGTAACCAAAGCCCAGCAGTGAGGTCGCTGAACTTTTCCCTTCTCTGTTATCACTGCAGACGGGCAGGGTCACCTATAGAACAGCACTATTAGCCTGTTAATGGAGCGATTTTCTTTTTCTTTTTCTTTTTCCAGGGTCGACCCATTTCGTAGGGCGAGATTTCAGCCACAACTCCTTGTAACTCAGTTTCAAGGGATTAGGGTGACACTCGAAACCAAGGGGTAGGGGTAAAAAGAAGAAATGGGATTGGGCCTTAATATTAAAAGCCCGAAAATCTGAACAACTGGCACTAGCAGTCAGGCAATTACTGAATCAGTGAATCAGCATTTTACCAAGTGAAGAACAACAAGAAGAGTAGAGAATTTCTGACTAAACCAGACCTGGAGAAACTCATGCAATTTCTAGCAGGATTGACTACTGTAATGGTCTCATAACTGGTCTCCCAAAAAAAAAACGGCAGTTATTATTAGGAGTACAGTTTACATTTAGATTTACAGCGTTTAGCAGACGCTCTTATCCAGAGCGACTTACAAGAAGAGCTTTGTCTGTCTAGAGAAAGTATCTTTACTAGTTACCAGCAGCTTAGAGAAAAGACAGTCCTGAGCTCAGATACTGCCAGAAATAAAAAGTCAGTGAGAGAAAAAGGAACAGAGTTCAACACAGAACTCTGTGCCATTCAATGTAATGCAATACAATAAAATACAATACAATAAACTACAAGGAAGGAACACATCACCCCATTCTTAAATCCTCACACTGGCCATCAGTCTGTTACAGAATACATTCTAAGATATTATTACTGATCTATAAGTCGCTTAATGTTATAACAACAGTATTTTTATTTCATATGCCGCAGCGATATGAGCGGAGAAGAGCTCTCAGATCAGGGAACTAGTCAGTTAGTTCTGCCAGAGAACACAGAGAAGCAGTATTTAGCTACTATACAGCACCTAAATGAAATCAGTTGACAGAAAATATTAGAGCCTTGACACTAGACACTTTCAAACGTTCCTATTTGAGCAGGCGTTCAGCACTTTAAGTGATCACAGTGCATGAAAGATGCTTATATAAACAAACTTGCCTTGCCTACATACAGTTATGATAAATTACTGTAAACCTTAACATCATTTTAAATAAAAACTTTATTAAGCACTCATTGTTATCGGAGTTACGCTGGTAGATGACCATAAACGTAGGGCTCTTGCCTAAAAACCCTTCTTAGGACAGCAGGGCTGTTTCTGCCTGGTCAATCATCATCTGTAATTCCAATATCGGACCAATGACAGTAATGAAATTGTCTCATATGTTGATAAGTAATACACTGTCCACTAATATATAATGAACCCCAAAGTAAAAACGATTGCAGAGTGGCATACAATGTAATGTAGCCCTATGTTTTCACAAGAATGAATCATTTTGGGGGTGTGGGATGATTATTATGGCTATTTATAGAGTAGATGAGTCAGGATGTTCAAAATAATGGTAAGGATGGTTCTCTCCTGCTTCGGTGCAGAGGATGGCTCTGTTGATGGCGCTTGTTGTTGCTTGTTTGCTTGTATTCAGTATCTTTTCAATACTGCCTTACAGTGAAAAATAAATTAAGACAACAGTGTACAGCCCTGAGTGGACGGCTCTGTCATTTTAAAGTAATTCAGCAAAAACGGCTAAAATAATAAGAGTGGCAAACAGTGAGTATTAGAGCTAGGCCTTCAGTTCAGCCTCTATAATGTCAAAACTGTCAGAAAGGAGGAAAACACCTCTATAATAATGGTATTTTCTGCTAGCACAACTATGGGATTGTATGGATAGTATTTTACTGCTATCCTTACAGTGATTCATATGAACATTCTTTGGCCATTCTAGATTAAATGCAGACATCTGAAGCCTGTAAAATACATTGTTTTATTTGAAGCTTATAACAGATGTATTAAGATTTTTTTTTTACCTTGAATGTAGCAGTTTGTGACTTTCTGTAAAGAGCCCTTCTGTTTTTAACAACTTATTGAAATGTATCGGTCAGGCTACAGTCCACATTTACAGTCATATGAACTTGTGGCGGGGCGGCACGGTGGTGTGGTGGGTAGCGCTGTCGCCTCACACCAAGGAGGGCCTGGGTTCGATTCCCCAGCCGGGCGACTGGGGTCCTCTCTGTGTGGAGTTTGCATGTTCTCCCCGTGTCTGCGTGGGTTTCCTCCGGGTTCTCTGGTTTCCTCCCACAGTCCAAAGACATGCAGTCAGGCCAATTGGACATGCTAAATTGCCCCTAGGTGTGAGTGACTGTGTCTGTCTGCCCTATGATGGACTGGCGACCTGTCCAGGGTGTATCCTGCCTTCCGCCCGAAGACTGCTGGGATAGGCTCCAGCATCCCCCCGCGACCCTGACGGAGAAGCGGCTTAGAAAATGGATGGATGTATGGATGAACTTGTGGCACATCAATGACTTCCAGAAGACCTAGAGCGATGATCCCTCCCAAAACATGAACAGTTAACTCCTAATTCTGTAAATTAATAAACTAAATTATTCTGACGGTAGGCATTCAGATCACAGCCCACAGAGAAAAAAACTGCCTGTTTCTCAAAAATGTAACCCTTTCATTTCCAACTGAACATCTGTTCTTGTAGTACCACTTTGTACCTCAAGAGGTGAAAGGAAATCACTGTAAGCAGGACACAGGTAGCAATACTAAGTAGCACGTCCACTCCCGGCAAGAAACCACAAAGAAGACACATAAGCTGAAGCAAAACACGAGGAAGCACTGGCATGGCTTTCCACAGCTGGTGAAAAGCTCTTGGTAAGTAAAAGGCTGAAGTTTGATGCTGTATTCGCATTTCTTCTAGCCTGGTATGTAAACATGGGGATGAGTGAAGAGGCAGAACAAGGGAATGTGTGGAGTACGAATCCAAAAGGTTCCATCACCTTATATATTGCTCCTTTATATAGAACAAGCATAATGACAATATGAAATAAAAACGAAGAAGAAACTGGACATATTTTACATTAAACATAAACGCTATATCTTTGATATTTCAGAGTAATCAGGCCTTCTCTGAAGGTCTAGAGGGCCCTGAGTGTTCCCCACTGGATAACTATGTTATACACTCAGAAACCTCATAAGTAAGTCTGTCTGAATGCTTAACAGCTTCATGTCGTTTGAGGCAAGTGTGCGGGAGTTCCAAGTGACGTATGTAATGTAACGTTCGCAGGACAATACTTAATAAACTTTTTAATAAAAGTGGTATTAAACTAAAGCATTGATATTTATAGTATATGTAAATAGGCCACTCAAAAAACTTTTATCACAAGAAAATTCTTAAGAGGTCTATAATGCATTAAAAATTCTCTTTATATTAACTTACGCTGAAAGTTAACAGTTTTCCGGCTGTAAAATGATCCTTTTTGAGAAGTTTTGGTCCAACAGTAATGATATAAATGATTTATATTATGTCTATAAGTATAATTATATATTATGTATGTAAAAGCGTATTACGCAATCCCGTTAGCACAGGGTAATTAAAGGATAATGATGGTCAATGTAAGCTCTGTTGCACATATCTGCTGACCAGAGGAGAGGTTCACACTGGCTGCAGTCATGAGTCCGTGGCTACTCTTTAAGAACTACGCTGAGGGTGTGTTAACTCAAAGCACCACTGGTGGTCTCTGTTAGCCTACATGAGCACACACGCTCATACGGCCGGATGAGCACAAGCATGCACACTACACGCTGAAATATGCAGAGATGCACACGCAATCACTTCACACAGCTGGTGTGGAGTGAACACATGTGCCACTTACCTCTCTCTCTTCCTCTCTCTCTCTCTGTCTCTCTCTCTTATCCTGCCACTTCAGGGTTCCACTCTTTTCTCTGCTCCTCAGCAGGTCCTGGACAGATGCTATGTTTAATGCCTTAATTCTGCTCCCTGTCAGCTTTCCAATCTCTTTGATACTTCAACACCGATTCCAATTTAAAAAGGGCCTGTGATCCAATTTGGCGACTGGCAGCCTCCCAGTGGCTGTGCACGAAGAGCCCTTTTGTACAGGATAGCCTACCACCCGAGGACTCCGGGGGTAAGCACGCAGTTGTGTTAATTAAATGGCAATTAAGCTGAAAAAAGAAACAGAGTACAGTGCTTCTATTTATGTACTCAAGTGTCGAGTATGGCCTGCAAAGAGAAACTCTGAAGTAGTGAGTTTTCCACTTACTGCCCAGCCCATCTCAAAACTCTCTGACAACAGCCAGAACAAGCCGGGCGTGGAGGAAGCCAGCTGAAGACAAAAATACCTAACTTCAGCTTATCAGTGCTTACTACAGAATGCCAATACAATGCTTTCCTGCTTTCTGATCCAACCCTTTAAGGCCAACACGAAAGCATGCTTATTTCTGCCGAATAATTTGCCGGTCTCCAGTAATAACACCATTTCTGAATGCTGCTGTTGCAGTTTTTTGTGAAGAGCCTGATGTAACAAACAAAGGTTTGTGTCACAAGCTACATTTCTGAACAAGAAAACCCAGGAATAGGAATGAAAGTCACACATCAGTCACTCTTTTCCGTTACTCTGATTAAATAAACCAGTAATAAGTGCTCACTGATCCGATCTGTGCTCTGAATCTTGCACGCTCACTTCCTCAGCCACATTTTAAACGGCGTTAGAAAATGTAGTAGCACACAGGAAGCTCTGACTCCACATGCTGATGCATTTGACTATGGCCAAAGGACAGACAACAGACAAAATTAACGACTCTCACACGATTTTGTTCCCATTAAATCTCATGGCACGAGAAGCCATTTAGCCAGCAAGTGTGCCTATATATGTTAAAAGGGAAATTTGTTAACTCTACTGACAACGTGTAACACTGCTTTGGACTTATTTTACCAGCAACGTCTGGTATATCCAATGAGACCAGGTTGGTAACGGGCTGTTTCATAGCTATATGGTACATATGTGTCTATATCAATGCAAACACAACCTAAACTAAGTCTAAACTAAGGCCTACATACAGTCTACGGAAAAAAGGTAATGTTTTTTTTTTTCCTTTAGTGTTAAACTGTCCGCTCAAAGGGCATCATGGCAAAGCCCAAGATTAGACAGTTATTTCTGCTCATTCAAGAACAGACTTTTATCTCTTTGAATAGGGAGAGACTTGACAGATTTGAAATCATTAGTAAAGTGGCACCTAAAGTATTTTGCTTAAATAACGCACTGTTTAATGTATTTAGCTCATTCTGGCTACTGTGCAGCACATATCTCCACAACAACAAGGGCTTTTCCTGCTTGCAGCTTCACAAGCAAGCCGATTGGCTCTTTTTATTGAAGGTTGGGACTTTTCCCATAAAAAGGCACCATGTTGAGCATTACAAGCTTTCCCATTTATTTTTTATGTTCTCTCCTCCATTACAATGTCTGTAGTTGGACTATGTAGATAGGCAGGTTAAAAAAGATTCATCACCTTGCTGTCAATAGGTTGACTGAACAATTCCCAGTCTTTCCTATTATTATTTGAATAATGCTGCGGTGGAAAACATGAGTTCTGTGCTACAATTTCTCATTCGATTGAACAGGATTTTTGCCAGTACTCTGTAAAACGTCTCCAAACTTGCAGCAGTTGCTACCAAAAAATGCATGTGTGTGCAGAGCATACTTAGGCCAGATCCACTGCAGATATTACTCAACTAAGAATTAATAAAATGACAAAAGCCTGAACGTCTTTTTCATCTCATCTCTGAAACGTCGCGTGCTAGTGCTAAATAAAGTCTTTATAACTGTACAAAAAGGAGCGGAGTGGAGCGTTTATGCAATCAAGAACCAAATATGGCTTGTGAGAGGAAAAATAAAGAGAAACCTCTTGAGTGGAGTCTTGAGAGAGTTTTCTACTTCCTATCTGGCTCTAATTTCCTCCTTCTCTTCAAAACCCTCTCTGAAGAAAGCTAGAACAAGCCAGGCTAAGACGCAGCCAACCAGGGAAAAACAAACTACCTAAGGCAAAAAACTTCACATCTGTGCTAACAGTGAGGAGCAGAATTCATTTTTTTGGAAGGCACGTGTGGAAACTGCAGCTGAAGCCAGGATCATTATCATAGTGCGGTTTTAGCTTTTAGGCACGTCGCAAGAGAGCAGAAACAAGATGTTCTGGCTTGGTTATTAGACGTTTCTCTGGAGCTCTCAGCTTGGCATGCTAGTGTCAAGCTGGGTGTATTTTCCTCAGTAAAAAATTAGTTGTTGACCAGTGAAAACAAAAGCAATGAGAGTTAAACGGAGGAGACTGCATTAGTGGTGAGACCCTACACGGCACAACGAGTGTCCCACTGTTATGAAAATGGAATCTCTTCAGTGCCGAACAAGAGCACAAATAAAACCAGAGAAAATGCAACAAAGACTGGTTACATTTATGCTTTTAGCCTGCAGCATTTCTCAAATCTTTGTGTAACGATGTGATAAAAACAGTTGACACTGACAGGGTCAACTTCAATGTTAAAAGCTGATGGTGAAAAAAGTTGCCCCCACGTTGGCCAGTGAGAGAAGTACGAAGCACCTAATGAACGCAGCTCTGTGCACTTCACTCAGTGTGCTGTCTTACTCTTATATATTACTTTACTTTCCTAGCATTACTATGAAACGCAAGTGCCTTAACGTGCCGCAGGCATGAAGACTAGAAGTAAAGCAATTTGGCGCAGCTACCCGTGATGGTTTAAATTAGAAAAGATATTCTTCTGTTCTCAGTGTCGCCTCGAGAAGCCAAAAGGTTTCCATATCATTCCCTGAGCAGAAAACATTTTACCTTGTGTCGAGGACGACAACCTTCTCTCATCTAACATTAAACTGTCAGCTGTAGTATTAGCTCATCTACGGATCTAATCCACAGTGGCTAAAAGATTTTCCGCTCTGACCTGATTTGGATCATACACTATAGCCGTCTATAGATTGCCTTTATATGTTCAAATTGTTAAAAAAAAATATCTGGAGAAACTTTGAGAATTGAGGTTAAGATTAAGGTTATGGTTAGGACAAAGGTGAAAATTAGGATTAGGGTTAGAGTTTGGGAAAAGTGAATTTATGGATATTTGGTTGACTAAGTTAAGAGTAAATTAAGGATCTCCAAAGCATCTAAAATGCACTATCCAGACCAAGTGTTACCATTTTACATGGCTTTGAATGGCTAAGGCAGTGTGTTTAATAAAATATGTTTATATTACAATTATTAATCTTATTTTTATTCATTTATTAAACAATATAATTATATTAAACAGTAACTAAACAGGTTAACCATGCCGAGTATTATTATTATTTATTTATTTTTTTTATGGTTCAATGTCAACTACCTAATTTCAGGCAAATGTCAATTATTTACACAAATTTTGCAATCTTCTGTCCATGCAAGTTCTGACAGCTTCAGCTATTGTCCTTACACCAGCTTAGGTTGGGCTGGGTTCAATTTCATGTTCAGGTTTCCCACAGCCCAAACTTTAAAAGAGCAACATTCTGCATTTTTTGTATTTCACATGTACTGTATTTAACCTGGTCCCCTGGGGCCTCATTTAAAAGGCAGTCCAGACTTACACACTCCTTATATCTTCAATGGGAATGCTGCTGTTGGCTAAAAAGTACTCTAGTTTCTGTGACTTCACAAAGACGATGAATACAAAACAAGCTATTCTGTCCATTTGTGGACCACACAGTCAGTGGAGTTAACATGTTTACATTCTACATCAAGCAAGGAAAATTTCTTGCTTTTCAATTGTTGCAGAATTCAAAAGTATGTGCTGTGGGTGTTGTTTGGTCAGTCTCACGCAGAATGTCCTCAGACTACACTCACAGACTAAGAATCACTTCTGAAGGACTTCTTTCCACCTTTCTTTAGAGTAAACTAATTGTTCAAATGAAAAATGAAAAAAGTTAAGTGTGTGATGCGAAATTAAACAAAATTAACTTAAAATCTCAGTTTTTTTGTTTTGGTAGATCATGTTCTTTACATATCATATAGAAGTAAAAACTATGATGAGACATCACATAATCAACAGAGAAGACCAGATTAAATGTCCCTGTATATCTGCCATAAGGGTTTAAATACCCCTCGCCACCCCGACGGTGGCAAGGAAAAACTCCCTAAAGAGGAAGAAACCTTGAGAGGAACCAAGACTCAGAAGGGGAACCCGTCCTCCTACGGTCGACACTGGATAGCAAACATTATTAGTATGAAGTTTTATAGTAAAGTGGGAAAAGAAAGATCTGAGGGTGAGGACTGCACAGCGCTGTGAAGCAAGAAGCTCAGTGGTGGTCAAGCCGGTTCAGAAGGCTGGTGAGCAGCGGCACCAATCAAGGCAGAAGAGGCAACAGCATCAGACGCACAGGATGGGTAGCTGATCAGCTCGGCAGAGAAAGGAAAGAAAAACACAGATGTGTGTGTGTGTGTGTGTGTGTGTGTGTGTGTGTGTGTGTGTGTGAATGTCTATATGATACTAACAGTGCTCCTGAAAAAGTCCTCCTTAGGCCTTCAGCTACAGTGACGTTTGCCAGCTTCTGGATGAATGGAATCACAAAAACATTAGTGGACTTAAGACACGTGTAGGATATGGGTGCTTAAAAAGGTTCGGGACTCTCACACATCTCATTTGCCAAAATGGGTCTTTAAATAACCATCCATTAGAAAGTTAGAAAAGTGATTCTGGCCTCCTTTATTTCTTAGAGGGTGCAGCCCAGGACCCTCATCACCCCCCCACGAGACTCTGGCTAAAGCTGATAACACTCCAGAGAGAGAGAGATGGACGGAGAGTGAGTGAGTGAATGAAAATGACCTAAGAACACATTGACAACACTTTAACACAGACTACTTCAGTGACCGCTCCAAGTCTGTGTCGTCCACTCTAATGGCCGGCTCTGCTACACAGTCACTCTTTCCACATCAAGGAAGATGAAGAAAGATGTCACCACTTCTCCTCCATTATGGCAAATGTCAGCCTTATTCTACCTCTTCAGCACCATCGTTCATACAAGAACCCCTCTCTCTCTCTCTCTCTCTCTCATGCTCTCTTCCACTCGGCCCTCCACTGCCACCCTCTTAGTATTCTAAAGGAGTAGAGCACGCTTTAGAACACCAGAGCTGTTTTTTATTTATTTATTTATTTTCTTTTGCACAACACAGAGTCCAAATAAATGGGCAAAAAGGGAGGGGAGGGATGCAAGACATTTACATTAGAGAGAGAAGAGAGGACAAGGAAGGAAAAGAGAGGCCACGGTTGCCATGGAAACACTAATTCAATTCTAAGGCAAGCTACAGGAAAAAAAAAAAAAAAAAAAAAACGCATCCGTCCTTATCACTGTGACTTTTTGTTTGCTCACAGACGCTAAAGCGCCGACAAACAAAATGATGACTCGCTCGGTCAGAATTTTTTCCTGACTCATTCTTTTTTTTTTTCTAACTTGCTACCATACATTTGTGGTATTAAGCAAACGCAAGATTAAAGAAACAGTAATGAGGCTCTTCCTCAGCTGCTTTTTGCAGCACAAGCTAAACATGTTGCTAGTAGATGCCGGACAATCATTATGTGGAATTTGAAATGTAAAAATGCACAAAGCTGCAGGAAAGATGTTGTTCAATGACCCATCGCGCATGCTAAATGAGGGAACACCTGGTGCTTCGTTAATATAAGGTAGCTTAATGAGTGATACTGAAGGCCTCACTGGAAAGTCTGTCCATCTTGGCCACACCACAGGGCAGTTATTTCCAGTCCAGTCATACAAGACCAGATTCTTATCTCTTTGAAAGGGGAGAGCTAAGGAGACCTAAAACGACCATTTCAAGAACATGTTTGAAACCATTAAGAAATCTGGCAGATCTGCATTATTGCGTGAGGCTTTTCCCTCCTGCAGCTTTACCAGTAAGCCGATGGGCTCTTTTTATTGAAAAGCAGCACTTTCTCCATAAACAGACAACACGTTACGTTAAATGAGTACCATTCATTTTCCAACCAGTGACCTGTTTCTTCCTTTATAATGCCACTGCTGATACCCAGCTAGCTAGCCTGCGAATGACAGCCATAATATGCGATCTAGGTGTCTAAATATAAACATATCTAGTGTAAAAGTAACTGGACACTGAATGTTTTTAATAGTCTACATCCCATCATAAAAGAGGTAGCTATTTCTGGTTGACTGAACAAGCGTTTGATGATTTGCTTTGTAGTCTCTGTGGACTTGAAAAGCCTGTTTGGGTTCTTGTGTGTTGTGTTGCTAGATATGGCAGTTTTAAGAAAAGGGCCATTAACTTTTAGGAGGTGTTTTTCTATAGTGTTGTCGTCATTTGTAGCAAAATCAGACATGTTTTTAAACATTCAAAGAGCCAGACTTTGTTTTATTTCACAGACTGTTTTTAATAAATGTCCTTGCTTCCTGTAGAAAAAGAAAATTCCATGTGCATTTATGGCAAATAACATCAAATAAGAAGGTTTACACTGCAATTAATCAAAGAGTTAATGATTATAAGGTCTGTCGTGAAAGTGCTTAGACTGGCTAGAGACCTAGCATAATTTGCATCATTCAAAAGCACAGAAAAGTGTTTTTGTTCTTCCAGTTAAAGCTGGAGACCCTTATTGAGGGTCAATTTAAGTTTCTAAGAAAGACCAGTCAAGCTTTCAGCTCTTGAAATGGCCTGCTATTTTTAAGTACTTGTACTTCTACTTAAGTATATTTGTGAGGAAAGGAATCTACTCAGCCTGTCCGCCCGACGACAGCTGGCATAGGCACCAGCACCCCCCGCAGCCCTGAGGGAGAAGCGGCTTAGAAAATGTGTGTGTGTGTGTGTGTGTGTGTGGAATCTACTCAGTTACTCAGTTTGATTGTCATTACCATATCGTTACTTATGTCTTTTTTGTTGTTAATTTCTTTATGTACTGTTTTCTATCTGTACTGCTTTGCAGTTGCTCACGTCTCTCATGAGGCTTATCATTTTACTTTAGAGCTAAAAGGCTCCAAGAACAGAAGATCAGAGCATTTAGAACAAACTTCAGTTTTCGCTGATAGATGCTGGGCGTGCTAGGAGGTTCTATAAATTATAGCTGAAGGATTTCAGGGAGCAAGGGGAGGAGGGGATTTCACAGAGATCCATTGAGCAGGGGAACCTACAGTAACCCAGCCCCCTAAAATCTTTATATATCCTCACATACAGTAGATACTGACACAACTGTATATCCATGACTCAGAGAAAGATCCAAATCCTTTACAACATACGTGACCAGTTGTCTTCCCCCAGCACTACACAGACAGTACTGACGTCTGTTCATCTCCCTCAGATTCATAACACATCCATGATAACCATATCCAAAAAGATCTTTCACAACCTGCGACACATTATTCATTAATTTATTATTTTCACTTCTTCTTCTTCTTTCGGCTGCTCCCTTTAGGGGTCGCCACAGCGGATCATCTGCCTCCATCTTGCCCTATCCACTGCCTCCTCTACTTTCACACCAACCATCTCCATGTCCACCTTCACTACATCCATAAACCTTCTCTGAGGTCTACCTCTTCTCCTTCTACCCGGCAGCTCCATCTCCAACATTCTTTCCCCAATATATCCACTATTCCTCCTCAACACGTGTCCAAACCATCTCAACCTGGCCTCTCTGGCTTTATCTCCAAACTGCTCCACCTTCACCGTCCCTCTGATCTGCTCATTTCTAATCTTGTCCATCCTTGTCACTCCCAACGAAAATCTCAGCATCTTCATCTCCACCACCTCCAGCTCAGCCTCCTGTAAGTTAGACAGAGCCACAGTCTCCAAACCATTAATTATTTTCACTATTTTCATTTATTATCTTCACTAGGTAGTCTAGAACTACCTGCACATTTCAGCTTGTTTTGAACATGAGATGCGGACAGAATGTGCCCTATTTGCATGTAAAAATGGAATAAAAGACAGTAGATGGTGTCTTAACCACAGTTTCAACAAGACCTGTCTTTCAGAAACTGGGCATATTGCATGAAGTTCGTTTCAGTGCATTCAACTGCAGAACTTTTGTTCGTATGCTTTTTTGGCAGGTTTTGGTGGAAGAGGAAATCAATGCGTATGTATCCTATGTTTCAGAGAGTGCTGAGCAGTGAGTAAGTTGTGTATTTTCTCTGATGCTCTACTATTTGGCAAATTATATGAAGTTAAAATAATAACTGTTGAAAGCAGCACTTCAGACACGGCCAGGTAAAAGCCAAATTCTCTTTCTCTCCCTCTAATATCTTTGCATCAAGCAGCAGGAGAGGGCAGGCATAGCAGCCTCTCCTCTCTTTTCATCCGTAACAAAAAGCATATCTGCTCTCAGCTGAAGACGACATTGAGACGAAGAAAATGAGAAATAATAGAGATCAGAGAGTAAAAGAAGGAGAGAGAGAGAGAGAGGGAGAGAGGGAGAGAGAGAGAGAGAGATGAGAGAGAGAGAGATGAGAGAGAGAGAGATGAGAGAGAGATGTGAGAGAAGAGGGGGCGTAAGTAGAGTAGAGGGAGCGCAGCAGAAGATGGAGAGAGCTAGAGGGAGACAAGAATGGCTATGAGGAACAAAAAGAAGGTGCGTGAAATCATCTTACCAGATGACGGATACCTCTTAGAGCTCTCTCCCTCTCCTTGCCTGTCTCTCGCTCGCTCGCTCTCTCTCTCTCTCTCTCTCTCTCTCTCTCTCTCTCCCCTTCACTAATTTTCCCTCTCTGCCTATCTTTCTCTCTTTATCTGTTTTCCTCTCGCTGCCTCTCTTTTTCTCTTTGTTTTCCTCTCTCTCTGCCTCTCTTTGTTTTCCTCTCTCTGTGCCTATCTTTCTCTCTTTGTTTTCCTCTCTTTGCCTATCTTTCTCTTTTTATCTCTCTCTCTCTCTCTCTCTCTCTCTCTCTCTCTCTCTCTCCCCATCATTCTCATTCATATTTAAATTTAAAGAGCTTCATTGGCATGAATTGTAATTAACAACTGGGGTCAAAGCAATGAATGCAGTGCTTGTATTTACAGTGATAATACTGACAACAAAGAACAAGGGAAAAAAAAGCAGAATATAAATAAACAGTCAACGGCCACTTTTATATCCTACCTTGAATCTGCTCTCAGCATCCATTTGAACAGATCTACATACCATAGACAGTGTAAAAAGCGTTGAGACATTTGGCCACATTTTCAAAGGTATTAAGATCTAGTTAGGAAACAAAATAAAACCATGTGGGATTTATTTTAAACAGACCATTCAAAGACTGCCTTTTCTCTTTGGTTGGTGTGTTTTAGACTGTTATTTCTTTCTGACTTCTGCAGATTTGCATCCAGAATGTTTTTGTACACGCCTGAGTTCATGATCCCATCAATGAACACAATTTCATCGATTTTGTAAGAATAACAGCTGTAGACTTCGACAATACCAGCTCTGTGCTTACAGTACTCTTAGTGCTGTCTGGCTGGAGTTTTATTCCAGGCTTTCTTCACACAGAGATTCTACTATCAGACGCCGTCCTACACATGTTTCTCTCTGAAACAATAATCATTTATCGACTGTAGGCTGTATGTCTGTGTAATGTGACTTGAGTCGTTACCTTATTGATCAATTGTCAGGACCCCACAGGACCAGCTTAGAGAAGGTAGTCTTTGGGTGGTGGATCATTCTCAGCACTGCAGTGACACTGATGCATGGTGGCCTGTTAGTGTGTATTGTGCTGGTACGAGTGGCTCAGACACAGCAGCTCAGTTGTGCTGCAAGAGTTTTTAAACACCTCAGTGTCACTGCTGGACTAAGTCTAGTCCACCAACCAAAAATATCCAGACAACAGTGTTTTGTGGTCAGGTTCTGGTCAATGGCTAGAGGATAACTAACACAAACTGTGAAGCTACTGTCTCTGACTTTACATCTGCAAGACAGACTTACAAGGTAGGTGTCTAGCACTGCTGTGTCTGACCCACTTAAAAAAATCCACTGATGTTTCTGCCCATCCTTCCACTGTGAGAAGACAACTCAACACTATGGTCTGAAAAGATTTGTAGTTTTTGACAAGCCGTTAGAAAAGGAACAGGAAATAAACAAATAAACAAAAACAAATAATAAGCAAAAACAAAAGCAAAAAAATAAACAAAAAACGGCAAATTAAATAAAGAAACTGCTGGTATTCTCAAAACGGTGGACTGGCCACCCCGGAGTCCAGACCTTGACAGCACTGAATGTGTTTGGGTTTGTTTGGATCATGGGAAACAGGAAATGCAACCAATTACTAAGACTGAACATTGGAGGTGTGGAAAAGCTTAAGCTGTACTCAGCAGGGATGGAAATGAGCACATTGATGGTAGCTGGAAGGAGCACTTTGAAAAACTCCTAATCCCCTCAGGGGAGTCATGGCCAGAGGCTTTTGGGATATCAGACTCCGATTCCCTGTTCGAGGTCACTGAGATAGTTGGCAAGCTTCTCAGTGGCAAGGCACCAGGGGTGGAATAGATTTGCCTGGAAATGCTTAAGGCTCTGGATGTTGTGGGCACGTCATAGCTGACACGCCTCTGTAACGTTGCATGGACCTTAGGAACAGGACCCTTGGACTGGAAGGTCTTTTAAGAAAGGGGACCAGAGAGTGTGCATCAGTTGCCATGGTATCACACTTCTCAGCTTTGTTGGGAAAGTTTATGCCAAGGTGCTGAAAAGGAAACTCAGACCTCAGACTGAGGGGGAACGTTGCGGATTCCATTCCGGCTGTGGAAAAATGGACCAGCTTTTCACCCTTGTGTGGATCATTGAGGAGGCAATAGAGTTTGCCAACGCAGTCTACATACGTTTTATGGACTCTGAAAAGGCTTACACGCTCCCCAAGATATTCTGTAGGAGGTTCTCCGGGAGCATGGGGTGCCAGGGCCGCTACTTTGGTCTGTGTTTGCCTGGAGTGAGAGCTGTGTACGCTTGTTTGTGATACTAATGGATGTCAAGGCATAGCCAAGGAAAGGAGGGCATTATGTGTGGAGGCCAGACGTTGACGTCTTTGCTTTTTGCAGATGCCTCCATCACATGGATGCCTCCAGCGTGCACTGGAGCGGTTGCGGGTAACAGTGAAAAGGCTGCTATGCAGATCAGCACCTCCAAGTCTGAGTCTATGGTCCTCACCCAGAAAATGATGGCATGTCCCCTCCAGGTAAAAGAAGAGGATCTGCCGCAGGTGGAGGAGTTTAAGTACCTCTGGCTCTTATTCACAAGTGATGGGAAGAGGGATCGTGATATTGGCTATACACTCACTGGCCACTTTATTAGGTACACTTAATAAATTTAAGGGACTTTGAACGTGGCGTGGTTGTTGGTGCCAGACGGGCTGGTCTGAGTATTTCAGAAACTGCTGATCTGCTGGGATTTCCACACACAACCATCTCTAGGGTTTACAGAGAACGGTCCGAAAAAGAGGAAACATCCAGTGAGCGGTCAGTTGTGTGGACGAAAATGCCTTGTTGATGTGAGAGGTTAGAGGAGAATGGGCAGACTGGTTCCAGATGATAGAAAGGCAGCAGGAACTCAAATAACCAACCACTATCTCTGAGGAACGTTTCCAACACCTTGTTGAAAGTGAACAACGAAGGATTAAGGCAGTTCTGAATGCCAAAGGGGGTCCAACCTTTTACTATTAAGGTGTACCTAATAAAATGGTTGGTGAGTGACCAGCTGAAATCATTATATCTCCAAGATGGCCTAGGAGTGGCTCAAGATCCCTCAGAATGAGCTGGAGGAAACTGCAGGGGCCAGGGTCCTCTGGGATTCTCTGCTTTCTCTGTTACTAGCACGACCCTAGCTGGATCAAGTGGTTCAAGAAGAATAAATGAATGAATTAATGGCCTTTCTGACCTGGAAATTAAATAAATAGGGTGGTCTTTGACTTTAGCACAGTATAGTATATACACACAAATATATATACATCTTTCTTGCCCTCTTTTTCTCTGTACGCCTCTCCTTCTCTATCAGCACATGAGCACAATTTTGTTTTCTCTGGAGTGACGGTGCTGCGGACAGACTCTTAAGCAGCTCCTCTGTCATTAGGACAGCTTCTTGGAAAGGTCTCATTGACCTATTATAACAAGATCTACCGCAATATAAAAGGTCAGGTGAGCTGGGGGCTTTTCTACTGTCTCATACACACACACACAGACACAAACACACAAAATCGAGTCATAATGACACCACATGCGTGTGCAGAACTCGATGAAAGAATGGGCTTGTAAGAGTCATATGAACTGTGAAGGGTTTGACGCTGGATCTGCTATAGCATCTAATCACTATGGTCAGTTCCACAGGTGTAATTGGATATAAATCCCTGAACAAGACACAGTTCTGCGAGATCTCTCTGTACTTCAGTCTTGTAATGTCAAATAATGCAGTAAAACACTGATGATAAAAAAACAGCTCTTGCCTTCACATCATTTTAATGATGGTGAAGCTGCTGAGGGACTGAACCGGTTTTTGTCTATATCTTTACACTTTCTTCAGAACACAATGTTTTTTCAAATGTTTATAAGTTATCATGGTATTAAATATAGTAAAAGTACTACGATTTAGTGCAGTCAGATAATATCCACATATGGACAGAACATTCTGACATGATAGGGAAAAATAAAAATGGAAATCACGGTTATTGCTATTGTTATTGCCAATGTTTGTAACTGATCTGTAAACAGAAACTTGAAGTTGCATGAACCTCCAGAACACCACAGAGATATTTAATGAGATTTAAAACAATAACTTAACAGTCCAGCACACATTCCTTTACTTAGATAAATACTGAAGAGCACGTCTATTCCCCAACTGAATATTTCGGCCATAATCTTGAAATATAGCGGTGATGTGAAAGATTGGCCTCCTTCAAAAGCTAAACAGAATCTCATTCAAGCGGATGATAAATTGCAGCAGAGAGCTCAGTCAAAATCTGTGAGATTAGAGTGTTTTTAATGTCAAACAATATTGATTTTGTATGCATGTGATAGGTTGGGGTACTGAGATGGCACAATACCACTTCTAATACTGATACTGAAACCTTGGGGTATTGCTTCTAAAATTTCTTGAATTGAATTCAAGCATTTCACTTAAGATGAGCTTGTGAAAGTTTGCTCAAACTACACAAATAAAAACACAGATAACAATGTGAAGCTATTTCAGGATAGATTTGTTACAGGATTGGGTTGGAAATCATTCTTTTTTCTCTCCAATATCCACTACAGCATTTTCTGCTGTTATCAATCCAATATCAATATCCATCAATACTAACATTGGGTCATGTAATCAAGTTAACAGCACGCTGTCATTTCATTCCTGCCTAGTTTCAGTCAGCTACAAAGGCGTAGTCCAGCTCAGTAACGTACGATTTAAAACTAGAAACCCAACACAACGTAGTGGCCTTAAGGCAGGCGTGTTAAATTTAGTTCGGTAACACTTTATTTGAAGGCTACCTACATAAGGGCTTTATGACGCATTCATAAGCACTGAATAATGTGTTTATGAAGCACTACTTGAACATTTATTAAGTGTTTATGTCGGTTCTCGCAACCTGACATAAGATGTTTTATGAAATAAATGACATTGTACTGACATAATATGAATAAACGTTGAACATATTTACAGCACTAAACATTTAAAACACTATACATAACTATTTATGTCAGCATTCTTAAGACGACACTGTATTAATATCAGGTTAAATATGCCTGGAAACCACCCCCTCTTCCCTCCATGGCATGGATAAGATGATTGATGCAATTATGTATAGGGTTTAAAATGTTTAGTGCTGTAAATATGTTCAGTGTTTATTCTTATTATGTCAGTACAATGTCATTTATTTCATAAAACATCTTATGTCAGGTTGCGAGAACCGACATAAGCACTTAATAAATGTTCAAGTAGTGCTTCACATAAACACATTCAGTGCTTATGAATGTGTTATGAAGCCCTTATGCAGGTAGCCTTCTGGACCACAGCTCTGCAGACCAGCGTTTTCCCTGTTAAAGCTGGGCTGCAGTCTAGGTAGACTGCACTGCACTGCATAACCAAAAGCAATTCCAAGAATCTGAATACAGCCGAGAAACGCAGCCTACAATCTGATGATTTTTCCAAATGCTAACAGAGCGTCCTTCGCGATCTTGCGTAAAGAAAATTCAAGAGAATTGTAGAGAGACAAAACTACGGCATCTGCACCATATAAAACATGTACGTGATTAAATGCGTTTAGCTTCATTGAAGTGTTCTCTCATATATTCATAACGATGGTTAATCAAAAATCGGCACTTGTAAGAAGGAGCAGTTACACATCAACCCCTGGACAATCAAGAACAACAATAGAGGGTTTGCTCAAAATGGACTGCATGTTTGAAAAGGCCAAATAAATGAAAACACCGCCAAAATGTAACAACACAGGCTTGGTGACTGTTCTCCACAAACATGGAGTACAGCCCTTATTAAATCACAGTCATTTGCTTCATCTCATTGTGAAGATGTTATTTGACATATACTATTTAGTCTAACTAAAGCATCCGCTCTTATTTACCAGCAGTTAGCTTTTGGAAACCTTAAAAAAAACCCACTTCCCGGGCTACAAACCTGCTGAAAGACACATAAATCCCGTGTCTTAAAGGCAGAAAGCAGTGGCTAAATTAGCACACGAAGCATTACGGTAAGATATGAGTGCTGAAAAGAGATATGGCCTCAACTCATGTTGTGGCAAATTTTAATCCAGAACTAATTACGGCCCTAAAAGGGTGCAGATCAATAGCGTGAGTGGGAGGGGAAGAGAGTTTTTGGAAGCGTTTTGTGGCGAGGGAAGGAGCTAATTTGTCAAAATGAAATCCTGCAGCCCTCTCACCCCTGCTGAAGCGGCCACGCTGCCAAAATGCATCCCCTGCTTATTTAGCAGCCCTGTTTCAATATCATGTTGAATTTGTCCAATCTTTGTAAACAACTGCCAAATGGCATGTAACTAGTGAGATGCGATTCAAACCAGTAAAATAAGTCATCAAAGGGGTCATGAGACAGTTACATAAACCATTTCCACGTGTGTGTGTGTGTACCTCCTTACTGTATTTGGTCCAGCCTCAGCTATGGCACAGCGATTTACAAACAGGCCCCCACACCGCTTATTCTACACAGGGCATATTTCTCAATTTTTTCCCATATTTCTATCTGTGAGATGATCGATCGGCCTGCTTGTTTGAAGATAAGGCCAGTGATGGTAAAATCCGCTTGAGTAATTGTGCCATTAAAGATTGCCACAGTGCAACCTCTCCATCACTTCCCACAATCCAGCTGATATCTTCCGCTTTCTTTCTCCAGCATCAGCGTGTAAAAAGGATTTCATTTGGGCAGAGAGACAGAGAGCACAATGTACGTGTGTAACAGGCTCTAAGACTTACAGGGCTTTATAATGACGCCGGACAGAAATACGACATAAGCAGAAGAAAGGGAATAGCACTAATAGTGGCAGTTTATATAATAATAAATGCTACAGAGTGCAAGATAAAGACGAGAGTAATGCATACAGCTGCTTTCACCACAGATAAAAACCAAATGAATGCAGTGATTTAGAACCACTGATTATTAAAGGGCCTATCCCCATTTAGTTTTCCTCCCTGAAGTCCATTTATGACATTTGTGTGGACAGTCGTTATTTATTTTTACATGAACATTTCCTGAAGTTTCTCTATCCCTCTTAATCAACAGACTGGACCGTTTTTTTTATTTAATTAAATTTACCTATTGGCTTGGTTTTCAATTACATGGGCCCTATAACATGACTCATACCTAGCTTTAAGCAGTAATAAGGGCATTATACTCACCATAAATGCACAAAGAATAGAGTGGTCAGGCCCCTCAACTAAATGCAGACTTCTGGGATGAACTACAATGTCACTTTTCCCCCTATACAGGCCACCTGTACAACAAAACTGTTTTTTCAAGTGTTAGACAGAAAATGAATTATGGCAAAGTCATGATGTCCTCCATACAGTAAAGAAAAAAAGAACTACATGCTCCTCTTTTTTTCTGACCTCCTGTTATAAGTGACCCTTTTGATCTACCTCTTTTCCCGAGAGGTACTGAGCTCCATGTGATTTTTCTGCCACCTCTGTTATGCAAAAGCAAAGTAACAGTGATAGAGCTGGAGAAGTACTGAAGTGAAATATTAGAGAGGAAATCCACCGATTTTTCAAAATAAGTCCTACAATGAGATGTAAACAAAGTCATTCAGAGTGGCTAGAAGTGAATACACACACACATACACACACACACACACACACACACACACACACATATGTATATACGTATATATGTATGTATGTCAAAAAAACCATGTCTCAGGCATCAGAGTCACCACCACTGTGGCCAATTGTTACTTGTAAGTTTCTCTAAAACAGCCACTTCACACCAAACCACTCAATCTGTTTATATCACCATTTAATTACACCAACATTTTTAAACAGGAAAAGAGGAATTCCCCTTTAAAGCCTCTTTCCTGGCCCTCGGCATGGCTTTCCACACGTGCCCTCTCCAGTCTGACTCTAAAGCTGGCTCATTAGACTGTAAATCAGCTGGAGCTGTTATATTACATGCACAAGGTTGATCCTTAACAACTGGGGCGCTGCATCTGTGCATATCAACTAAACATTTAAATTAATTAATTCTTTTTTTTTTTTTGCTCCAACCTCAAAATCAAAGACCTCAGACCTTTGTAAATAGACCAGAATTTGCTTCTACCCACCACCATGTCGAGAGTGGCAAAACAGGCAAAGAGGCCCTATGTACTAACACTAGCGAACATGACTAAAACAAATCGTCCAACTGTTTGTTGACTCTGGGCTACTTCTTTTGAAAAAAAATGAAATGAAACATTCTCCATGGCAGACCAAAGAAGGTGATGAAATGTTTGCTCCATTTAGGCAATCACATTTAGTTGACTTATTCAAGTCAAAGCCAGTTGTCTTGTTTGTGACTTAGTGGTTTGTGCTTGCATTTTAAATGTTAATGAATCAAGCTTTGAACTTTCTTACACTCATGTTAGGATTTGCACCTAACATTTTCGAAGAACATCAAGATGCTGCATGTCATGACTGTGGCATTGAGCTGAAATTGGATTTTTTTTTCTTGCATAATTCACCAGCTTTATCAATCAGAGGGCTCTGGGATATAGTTATTTTTGATCTACTTACTCTGCACGAAAGCCAAAAGAGAGCGTGATTGATTCTCGTCATAAATTGTGCTGGCTAATCTTTGAAGAAGGGCTAAATCACTCCATAATGGATGGTCATACTCCATACTCTTAAGAAACGGCTCTTAAAGGGGTTTTGATAATGCATGCAGATTTAAAATCTTTGGCCAGATTTAAGATTACAGCTTGAATCAAGACTTCAAGGCTTCATTTGCCATTTGCTGGGTGTTATGTCAGGCCAAGAGGACTCCATAATGACAGCCTTTTAAAACTCTGCACTGTCCATAGATTCTTTTTTCTCGCTGCCATTTTAAAACCATGTTTAATTAGCATTTTTGCCAGAGTCTTGAGGAGATGCTAATGTGAATAATCACTCAGGCGGCAGGCGAGGAGATTGTGTAAATTGATGTGCTTTGTTCTTAAAGGGGCTGATGAGCAGAGCATGACAGAGGTTGATGAGAACCACGCTTATATAGTGCAGCTGCATTTATCCTCTTAGACACGAGAGCTTTATATAAACAGCTCTAACCCTACTCATATTATATAAAGCCATCAGATATCAGTCTGGGTTTCAAATAGTTGCTGTAGTTAAGCAGAATTTGACTGAAATCTGTGACTGTTTTTAAGAACTAAATCTGTTAACATACAACATAAAAGGTCAGCTTCATAGACATGGATTAAGCCTAATCTGGTCTGAAAAACACATTAAGTTGCTAAAATGTTAAAGGCTGCTTTTCTGGACATGAGTTAGGCCTACTTTGTGACTAAAACGCAGTGCTGAAAGTTAATAACCTTTGGAAATTATTCTTAGTCCAGGTTTAGCCTAAATCTGGGTTGGCATCATAGACATAGATCATGTGTAGTTTTGGACTAAACTGCAGATTTCAACACTAAAACATCTAGGGCTAATTTCAGGGCATTGATTAAGTCTAGTCTTATACACTGCTCAAAAAAATAAAGGGAACACTTAAACAACACAATATAACTCCAAGTAAATCAAACTTCTGTGAAATCAAACTGTCCACTTAGGAAGCAACACTGACAATCAATTTCACAGCTGTTGTGCAAATGGAACAAACAACAGGTGGAAATTATTGGCGATTAGCAAGACACACTCAATAAAGGAGTGGTTCTGCAGGTGGGACCACAGACCACTTCTCAGTACCTTTCTGCTTTCTGGCTGATGTTTTGGTCACTTTTGAATGTTGGTGGTCTTTCACACTCGTGGTAGCAGGAGACGGACTCTACAACCCACACAAGTGGCTCAGGTAGTGCAGCTCATCCAGGATGGCACATCAATGCGAGCTGTGGCAAGAAGGTTTGCTGTGTCTGTCAGCGTAGTGTCCAGAGGCTGGAGGCGCTACCAGGAGACAGGCCAGTACACCAGGAGACGTGGAGGAGGCCGTAGAAGGGCAACAACCCAGCAGCAGGACCGCTACCTCCGCCTTTGTGCAAGGAGGAACAGGAGGAGCTGCCAGAGCCCTGCAGAATGACCTCCAGCAGGCCACAAATGTGCATGTGTCTGCACAAACGGTTAGAAACTGACTCCATGAGGATGGTATGAGGGCCCGACGTCCACAGATGGGGGTTGTGCTCACAGCCCAACACCGTGCAGGACGCTTGGCATTTGCCAGAGAACAGCAGGATTGGCAAATTCACCAGAGGCGCCCTGTGCTCTTCACAGATGAAAGCAGGTTCACACTGAGCACATGTGACAGACGTGACAGAGTCTGGAGACGCCGTGGAGAGCGATCTGCTGCCTGCAACATCCTTCAGCATGACCGGTTTCGCAGTGGGTCAGTAATGGTGTGGGGTGGCATTTCTTTGGAGGGATGCACAGCCCTCCGTGTGCTCGCCAGAGGTAGCCTGACTGCCATTAGGTACCGAGATGAGATCCTCAGACCCCTTGTGAGACCATATGCTGGTGCGGTTGGCCCTGGGTTCCTCCTAATGCAGGACAATGCTAGACCTCATGTGGCTGGAGTGTGTCAGCAGTTCCTGCAAGATGAAGGCATTGAAGCTATGGACCGGCCCGCCCGTTCCCCAGACCTGAATCCGATTGAGCACATCTGGGACATCATGTCTCGCTCCATCCACCAACGCCACGTTGCACCACAGACTGTCCAGGAGCTGTCCAGCAGGCGTGGGAGGTAGGTCATACAGGCTCGTGGAGGCCACACACATTACTGAGCCTCATTTTGACTTGTTTTAAGGGCATCACATCAAAGTTGGATCAGCCTGTCGTGTGTTTTTCCACTTTAATTTTGTGTGTGACTCCAAATCCAGGCCTCCACTGGTTAATACATTTGATTTCCATTGATGATTTTTGTGATTTTGTTTTCAGCACATTCAACTTTGTACAGAACAAAGTATTCAATGAGAATATTTCATTCATTCAGATCTAGGATGTGTTATTTGAGTGCTCCCTTTATTTTTTTGAGCAGTGTATTAACACAAAGAACTGGTTCCTTGCACATGGATTAAGGTTGTTCTTGGACCAAATTGTAGTGCCTAAAACAAAAATTTCAGACCCAGATTAAGCCTAAACCTAGACTAAGCAGAAACCACCATTAATATTGCAATTTAACTGTCCATGGACTGTTTTCATGAACTAAACTGCAGATTTAGTGCCACGAACATAAAATGACAGTTTTTTAGACATGGATGAAGTCTAGTTTCCTGATCGATAACTGATTTATAGTTTATTTTCATATGTCTTTGCATCCGGCATTAGTTCCTGAAACATAAAGGGCTGGCTTCAAAGACATGAAATAGCCTAGTCTTGGACTAAACTGCAACATTAGTGGTCTTCACTAACCCTCACCCTTAAAAATCTCCCTTAGCCTAGATATAGGATTTTACCTAAAACACTGCTCAAAATGTGATGGAAAAAGTGATTTTTCCATGTACAGGCCTGGTCTGGTCTGGTCTCCAGAGGTGGTCCTCTCAAGCCTGCTGTCAGAGTAACAGCCAATGAAGGCCAGTCAGTATGAGGCCTTACTCTTTCTGATCTTGGGAGGTGAAATCCACTTCAAACTCAAACTCCTCCTGTGGAGCCTCATTCCTCAGCAGCTATGGGTTTGACACATTTTCACATTCTCCAACAACTCTTTTTGTTTGACTTCAGTGTCGCACTGAGATCAAATTTTCAGCCACTGAATCTTTTAGTTTGTTTTTTTTTTTTTTTCCCGCTTCTTGCCTCTAATCTTTTTTTTTCCATTCTTTTCAGGAGAGAGCAAGGTTTGTCCCGCTTCTGTCAGAGCAGAGAAAGCCTGTGATATTTCAAGAGCAAGTCTGCCGCTTCTCCAAGACCTTCATCATTTCCTCATTGAGTTTTTTGTGATGCTGACACGGCACGGTGGAACATGCGCCACACGCTGACGCCTCGAATTCAAAACAGAGGAGAGGAGGCGCTGTACTCTCTAGCCATTCTGTGAGGCCGCAACCTCATGTTAACACTGTAAATAGTCTCCATTATCACAAACATTAGCAAATTGATGTCCTCTTCAGACACTATGTACCTGGGGTGGGGTTGGAGGGGTGTTTGCTGAGCGCAGGTGATGAGAATGATAGAACGAGTAACTGAACTGAAAATGCTCCCACAGCAAAGCATTGGGTAGGAAACGTGCCCTTGACGAGAGGGTCGTGACCACCGACGCTTCACTGATGGCATATTATGCAAGCTGGCACATTATTCTTCTGTGATTCAGCCTTTTTATACACTTCCACAGCACTGTTTGTACTTCTGTAAAGAGGCAAAAACCTCCAAGCCCTACAAAAGCAATTTCTTCCTCCGGAAAACTGGTCCGTGTTTTTCACTGTCTAAAGCAGTTGTTGCACAGTCATGACCACTGAATCACTGTTTCGCATAATAGAAAACCAAACTTAAAAGATGCAGGCATAATAATTCCATTATGAGGATAAAACATTTCGGAAGTTTCAAATCATTTGAGTAATCAATTCCAGGAAAAATGGAAAAATTCAGCATCCACAATGACGAACAGAGTTGTGGATGATTCTATTGTAGTTAGTAGTAGTACAACAAAGCTTTAAGGTTTTGAGAATGAAGTAGGCCTAATAAACGAAATCACATTTGAAATGACCAAAGTCTTTTCTCTCTTTAATTATATCCACCGCACAGCCTCAGTAAGACTACACGGGCTCTGCGGGGCTGCCCTTTATCTACAACCCTTCTCTCTCCTTTGAGGTGAACCAACACTGGTCAGCAGTGTGATGTGACAATAGGGAAGAATACGACGAGCGCACTGCTGTTAAAGAGAGGTTTAAGGGTTGCGGGCGGGGCAGGAGTGCACTTCACTGCGAGCAAGCCACAGATTGAAATTCTCTTAACTCTCCATCTCCATCCATCTCAAGCCCCCCACCTCATGATTTATACCCATCCCTCAGACCATCTGTAACCACCCAGCCATGCCATGCACACACACTCACCAAGAATAATGACATATTTTTTAATGGACATCGGAGACGAGCGAGGAAGAGAGAAAGACGAGCAGGAGTGGTTTCCTGCACAAATGTTTTATGGGTATTTAAACAAGTCAATTTCATGCAAATGTGACCAGTGCTTGCTGTGGCGGAACTTACCAACAGCAAACAGAGGCAGAAGAAAAAGAAGGGCATGTCCATGCACTTTGTGCTGAATGATCATTAACTATAAAGCATAGCAAGCCAAATTTATAGTGATTTTACCACAGTTAAGGGGTGTGGTCAGGCACAACATCAAGCGACAAAATACTGTATGACAAAATATGCCACTGTTCAATAAATAATTCTAAACATAAACTACCGCAGGCCTGAGCAATCCAAATACTTGAGTTTGATATAGTATTTATATTTTTTCTATATATAAAGAATTTTGTTAGTTTCAAAACATGCCATTCACTCCCCAGGCCACACTGGTCATATGTGCTATAAAATGGCCCAATTTGAATTCATTGTTTTTAAAATGTCACAAAAAAAACACACATTTGCAAACATCTGCCTTTTCATGTCAAAGTTATAAGGGGTGTTGAGGAACAATACAGGGCAGCCAATCAGAAAAGAGACTGCTTACCTATATATTGGTTTTAGAGGCACAGTAACAAAAACATCCGGTTTCTTTCTAAGGCATGACATAAGGCTGGACAATACACATGTAAAAATGAACTAATGACTGTTTTGCTAAATAAATCACACAAACATTGCCAAACTATTTCATTTACTAGCCCCAGTCATGGCGTTTACGTACATTGTAACTTGGGCTTGCAGGGTGATGGGGATGGAGCTGCTAGAGTTTGCTCAAGTACCCCCTGAAAACCGTTCAGCATCCCTATTAGAACCATCTGAATAACATTTATTGGCCTTTTCATCTAAATGATATAAATGTAACTATGTTAAAAGTTCGGAAATCTTTTCTATCTTCCACAAGACACTCACAAGTAATCTATGTACCACGTAGACACATGCATTTAATAAGAGCGCACATTAGACTACCGAAACAGGATCAGTCCTGTTTTGCCCTATTCTCAACGTAAACATTGACTGAGCTGAGCTGACACTCTAAAACGCTGCTCTTCAGTCAGTCACTAAAATTACATTCACAAATTATACTCAGGCGAGATTGTCACAGCGGATTATTTTTGGTTAGCCATTTAAACATGGATCATTAATTCCTTGCAAAAGACAATGCAAAAGCTCAGAACTTAACAGCGCAGGTACGGAGTGCGATACCAACTGCTGCCACTTTGAGTTAGTAGGTTTCTTCATCAGTTACAGTTCTGGTTCAGTGCCCACAAGTGTGTTTACACGGCCATAGCCTGTGGTCGTCATTATAGCTGCAAGGACCCCCACAACACTGGGATGGTACCATGACAACCACTTTGTTGGCGCATCATTATATTTGGTGCACAGTTGCGTAAAGATTGGATTAACTCTACATGTTCACTACTGCGATGAAATCGCTTCCCTCATAAAAATGCAACTGGTTTGCACCTCACTAAGCGTAAATGTGCATGCAGGGTCGAAGGCTAGTCTCGACCCCAATTAATCGCAGAGGGCAGAAAGCCTTGGATACACATTCAAATATCGGAACTTCATATTTCAGATTAAATTATAGCACACTCTTCAGATGTTTCAGCACCCCTGTAGTACCCCCCAATATCTGCCCTCCAGATATTTGATATTATACAGAATCCAGTTGATGTGTTTGCTCATACTTGTGCACGTATCAAGCATTTCAAGTATTTCACAACAGCTTCGGAAGAGGCTCGGCCTTTCAGATCAGAGAATCAGAAATATCTACTTAATGACTGATGTTTTAATGGGTCACATCCTTGATTTTTTGGCTTACCAGTTAAAGATTAATTGCTGACTAATCACTGTCACTGGGGTAATCAAGATCAGAAATTTGAGCACTTGTTCAGAAACACCAACAAGTGTTAGAAGCCTGTAAAATGTTGCTCAGGCCAGTCCCAATATTAAAAGACAGTTCTTCCATCTAGCAACAAAATTTGTTAACACTAGGATATGGTTGACGAGAAACACAACAATCTTACCGTATTAATGCAAAATTGAATTGGTCTGTATATCAGATGTACAACCAAACTTGAAAATACTGTGGTTTCTCTATGAGACACAACCCTTACACAGGACACAAATTCATAGCCAGAGGAAGAAAATATAATAAAACCCTGGGTGCACTGTAGAGAACCTTGTTTCACTCTTCTCAGTCATCCTTGCCCTCCTTTACTCCAGCTCTGCTAGCACATCAAAATGGCTCCATTCCCTGCGTGTCTTCAAAGAAGGTATGTTAACGAATTTCTTCTTTGCAACCAATGATGCTTCAACTCTCTCCTTTTATATTGCTCTTTTCCTCCCTCAACAATTTCCACAAAAGGAGTGTAACGCCATAATGTGTATGGCCAGCACTCCGTTCTCTACGTCAATGAGACCATTAACGTCTCAGGAATTCAAACCAAATACGGCCTGACACTCTCTATGAACCTG